>NW_027397081.1:11441629-11483830 GCF_003265705.2 Callorhinus ursinus | reverse complement strand
CTCCCCCGCCGTCTATCCTCCCGAATATCGCCTCGGATTCACTTCTCCGCACGTCCTACCTTCCAGAAAGTGGTCACTTTTCTGTTCAGAGGTTTGTTGCTATTCTTTTCTTCGATCTCCTGTTGAGTTCATAGGTGTTCAGAATGGTTTGATACCTATTCACCTGAATTCCCGAGACCAGATGAAATCCAGGTCTCCTACTCCTCGACCATCTTGCTCCGCCCCCGCCAAATTATGTTTCTAACAGGTAGAACAAGTTAAGTTTACTTGCTGAGATGGTTAAAGCTTTTTTATTTACGTTTATTGAGAAGACTTTTAAATTTTATTTTCTCCCTTGACAAGTAATCTTATGGAGGCTGTGAATTAGATTTGGGGCAAAGGAACTTTCATAGGAGTTTATATGTTTATTTTTATTTTTATTTTATTTTTATTTTTTTTAAAGATTTTATTTATTTATTTGATAGAGAGAGACACAGTGAGAGAGGGAACACAAGCAGGGGGAGTGGGAGAGGGAGAAGCAGGCTTCCCGCTGAGCAGGGAGCCTGATGCAGGCTCGATCCTAGGACCCCGGGATCATGACCTGAGCCTAAGGCAGACGCTTAATGCCTGAGCACCCAGGTGCCCCAGGAGTTTATATTTTTAAAAGCCTCTATTTTTTCCTTCAGTCTCAGGCAATTGCAGGCAGTGTTTTAGTTATCTCTTGGAATGTTTACATTTCAAAGACATGGTAAAACTTAAATCTTCAAGGGACAGAGAAAGAATATATTTTCTCCTAGGGTCTTTGGGGTATATTTGTCTACTATCAGAAATCCATGGCAGTTACTATTTAAAGTTTTCTTTCTTTTCCTTAAGTGTAAGAAAGTTCCATTTCCACTGTCCTGATCTTTTAAAATACTTATAACATTTTGAGATTAACAGGGGAGGTTTGGCGTTGGTAAGCCTAGGAGGACTTGAAATTGCCTCTAGAGCCACATTTCTGGTTATTTAAAGACTCAATTGTAAGGTAAGGACAGTTGTTTTTAATCCTCAAAGAACTGGATTACAGCTTGAAAGATACCAGAGGGCTGACCCACCCCTTCAAATACACTTTTTTCTCTTTGCTTCTTTATATCAGGGAGATTTCCAACTAAGAAATTTTAAAAGATTCCTATGTTCTAGATTTAGAGCTATGTATCTCTGGAATGTTTTGATAAATCCTTCTATAAAATTTTCAGGATTTTTTTTCTCCTCAGAGTATATATTTCATTTTGGTTTAGAAGAGAAGGCCTTTAAAAACTGTTCCTATCAGGCTGTGAATATTAGTCTCTAATTTGGACAATTTCTGACTATAGAGCTCCTTAAAAAAATTATTTTCAAACATCTTATTAAGATTCAACTGGGACAAACAGAAATATTCCTGGCAGTATTGAACTCCTCCCAACTGCCCATTTCTTTTAAAACAAAGACACACCCCAGTGACTCAGCCAAAACCAATAAACCTTTTGTGACTTAACTGCTAACTCAGGAGGCATCCCCAAAGAGGGTACAGAGAGATATGTTCTCCCGAGATCCAGAGCCATTCCCAAAGATAGCCAAAAGGAAGACTTAGTTCCCCTAAGAGCTGGCAACAGTCAATAAGACAGTAACTGCAGATGATGTGGAACCCACATTTCTGTCTGGCCATATTTTCAGGGCCCCCAACCTGACAACAGCTGAGTTGCCTATACATGCAGAACCAACAACCTGCGTACCCCAGGCAGGCAGAAATCCAAACCAAGTTCTCAGAACATAAAACAAGGCAAACAGGAAAATAACAGCTGTCCCTGGGAGGGATAAAAGCAATAACCAGTGGATACCCAGAAACAAATTTTAACCAGAGTCACAATATAAAGAAAAAATTCTCACAAATATTTTTCTCCTGCTAATCTGAATTTGGAAAGTAAAGGACAATACAGAACTTTCACCGTCCTTTCTTGAGTAGGCACTACAGACCAAGATCAAGGAGAGCTAACTTTGATAAGAATTCTTACCCTTTGCTGACTCCTGCCAGTTTTCCAGGATCCCATGTACAGGCTCCAGAGCAGGTAAGGTGTCTCAGCAGGTCCCATCATGGTAACCAAACTTTAGAGGAGGAAACATAATTTTCCATCTACTCTTCTAAGTTCTTGGTTGAGATCCCCCTATAATAAAAAGACAAACTAACATGATGAAAATTTTGATTACATATTTTATCAGAGCCCCACAGAGATATGAGACTCAAAAGTCAGGCAATTGAGGTTTATATACCATCCTGAGCCAAAGGAAAGAGATAGGGGTGTGGAGCTTCAAAGTGGGCAAGGTAAGAACTCTTTCTCATACAGTCCTGCTCCTGTGTCAGCAGTTTCTCAAAATAATCAGCTGAAAAAAATCTTTATGCAAAAGAGGCATATTTTGGGGTGGCCTTTCTGCTACCTTTTAATAACAAAGGTATGCATAATGGTCTGTAGGAGCACAGAGAACTAACTTATTAAAACTATTGAGGAAGGAACACTTGGTAATCAAATTCAAACTCAAATGATCAATGGGAATTGTCAAAGTTTACCTGGGGACACGGTGGAGATTGGGATTCTCAATGTGCAGTGAGGGAAAAGGTGATGAGAATTTGAGGCAAAGACTCAGGAGCATGGAAGAGTAAGGTTTATTCAGAGACCAAAAAGAATTTGGTATTTCTACTACTATATACTAATCCTACATAAATGTTTACTTTGTTGATTCTCTTTGTCTCCAGTACATTCCATGGTACCTGACACTTACTCAGGAAGTACTCAATATTTTTTAAATAAACAAACAGAATATGCTTGAAGATCTATGACAAGGAGGTTAAGACTCTAAGATTCATACGTGCAATTGTAATTGTACTTTTTTTCTAAAGATTGCTGACCATAGCACATACCCTCCCCAATGTCTATCACTCAGCCACCCCATCCCTCCCTCCCACCCCCCCACCACTCCAGCAACCCTCAGTTTGTTTCCTGAGATTAAGAATTCCTCATATCAGTGAGGTCATATGATACATGTCTTTCTCTGATTGACTTATTTCACTCAGCATTACACCTTCCAGTTCCATCCACATCGTTGCAAATGGCAAGATCTCATTCCTTTGGATGGCTGCATAATATTCCATTGTGTATATATACCACCTCTTCTTTATCCATTCATCTGTCGATGGACATCTTGGCTCTTTCCACAGTTTGGCTATTGTGGACATTGCTGCTATAAACATCGGGGTGCATGTACCCCTTCGGATCCCTACATTTGTATCTTTGGGGTAAATACCCAGTAGTGCAATTGCTGCATCATATGGTAGCTCTATTTTCAACTTTTTGAGGAACCTCCATACTGTTTTCCAGAGTGGTTCCACCAGCATGCATTCCCACCAACAGTGTAGGAGGGTTCCCCTTTCTCCGCATCCCCGCCAACATCTGTTGTTTCCTGACTTGTTAATTTTAGCCATTCTGACTGGTGTGAGGTGGTATCTCATTGAGGTTTTGATCTGGATTTCCCTGATGCCGAGCGATGTTGAGCACTTTTTCATGTGTCTGTTGGCCATTTGGATGTCTTCTTTAGAAAAATGTCTGTTCATGTCTTCTGCCCATTTCTTGATTGGATCATTTCTTCGTTGGGTGTTGAGTTGGATAAGTTCTTTATAGATTTTGGATACTAGCCCTTTATCTGTTATGTCATTTGCAAATATCTTCTCCCATTCTGTCGCTTGTCTTTTGGTTTTGTGGACTGTTTCTTTTGCTGTGCAAAAGCTTTTTATCTTGATGAAGTCCCAATAGTTCATTTTTACCCTTGCTTCCCTTGCCTTTGGCGATGTTTCTAGGAAGGAGTTGCTGTGGCTGAGGTCAAAGAAGTTGCTGCCTGTGTTCTCCTTTAGGATTTTGATGGAGTACTGTCTCACATTGAGGTCTTTCATCCATTTGGAGTCTATTTTTGTGTGTGGTGTAAGGAAATGGTCCAGTTTCATTCTTCTGCATGTGGCTGTCCAATTTTCCCAACACCATTTGTTGAAGAGACTGTCTTTTTTCCATTGGACATTCTTTCCTGCTTTGTAAAAGATCAGTTGGCCATAGAGTTGAGGGTCCATTTCTGGACTCTCGATTCTGTTCCATTGATCTATGTGTCTGTTTTTGTACCAGTACCATACTGTCTTGATGATGACAGCTTTGTAATACAGCTGGAAGTCCGGAATTGTGATGCCGCCAGCTTTGCTTTTCTTTTTCAATATTCCTCTGGCTATTCGGGGTTTTTTCTGGTTCCATACAAATTTTAGGATTATTTGCTCCATTTCTTTGAAAAAAGTGGATGGTATTTTGATGGGGATTGCATTGAATGTGTAGATTGCGCTTGGTAACATTGACATCTTCACAATGTTTGTTCTTCCAATCCATGAGCATGGAATGTTTTTCCATTTCTTTATGTCTTCTTCAATTTCTTTCATGAGTATTTTATAGTTTTCTGAGTACAGATCCTTTACCTCTTTGGTTAGATTTATTCCTAGGTATCTTCTGGTTTTGGGTGCAAGGGTAAATGGGATCGACTCCTTAATTTCTCTTTCTTCTGTCTTGTTTTTGGTGTATAGAAATGCAAATGATTTCTGTGCATTGATTTTATATCCTTCCACTTTACTGAATTCCTGTATGAGTTCTAGCAGTTTTGGGGTGGAGTCTTTGGGTTTTCCACATAAAGTATCATATCATTGGCAAACAGTGAGAGTTTGACTTCTTCTTTGCTGATTTCTTTTTGTTGTCTGATTGCTGTGGCTGGGACTTCTAATACTATGTTGAATAACAGTGGTGATAGTGGACTTCCCTGCTGTGTTCCTGACCTTAGGGGCAAAACTCTCAGTTTTTCCCCATTGAGAATGATATTTGTGTGGGTTTTTCAAAGATGGCTTTTATGATGTTGAGGTATGTATCCTCTATCCCTACACTCTGAAGAGTTTTAATCAAGAAAGGATGCTGTACTTTGTCAAATGCTTTTTCTATATATATTGAGAAGATCATATAGTTCTTGTTCTTTCTTTTATTAACGTGTTATATCACATTGATTGATTTGCGGATGTTGAACCAACCTTGCAGCCCAAGGATAAATCCCACTTGGTCGTGGTGAATAATCCTTTTGATGTACTGTTGTATCCTATTGGCTAGTATTTTGGTGAGAATTTTTGCATCCATGTTCATCAGGGATATCGGTCTCTAATTCTCCTTTTGGATGGAGTCTTTGTCTGATTTGGGGATCAATGTAATGGTGGCCTCATAAAATGAGTTTGGAAGTTTTCTTTCCATTTCTATTTTTTGGAACAGTTTCAGAAGAATAGGTATTAACTCTTCTTTAAATGTCTGATAGAATTCCCCTGGGAAGCCATCTGGCCCTGGGTTCTTGTTGGGAGATTTTTAATTACTGCTTCAATTTATTAGTGGTTATGGGTCTGTTCAGGTTTTCTATTTCTTTCTGGTTCCGTTTTGGTAGTTGATACATCTCTAGGAATGCGTCCTTTTCTTCCAGATTATCTAATTTGCTGGCATACAAATGCTTATAATATGTTCTTATAATTGTTTGTATTTCTTTGGTGTTGGCTGTGATCTCCCCTCTTTCATTCATGATTTTGTTGATTTGGGTCATTTCTCTTTTCTTTTTGATCAGTGTGGCCAGGGGTTTATCAATCCTGTTAATTCTTTCAAAGAACCAGCTCCTAGTTTCGTTGATCTGTTCTACTGTTCTTTTGGTTTCTAGTTCATTGATTTCTGCTCTGATCTTTATGATTTCTCTTCTCCTGCTGGGTTTAGGCTTTATTTGCTGTTCTTTCTCCAGCTCCTGTAGGTGTAGGTTTAGGTTGTGTATTTGAGACCTTTCTTGTTTCTTGAGAAAGGCTTGTATTGCTATATACTTTCCTCTCAGGACTGCCTTTGCTGTATCCCAGAGATTTTGAACAGTTGTGTTTTCATTTTCATTGGTTTCCATGAATTTTTTAAATTCTTCTTTAATTTCCTGGTTGACCCGTTCATTCTTTAGTAGGATGCTCTTTAGCCTCCATGTATTTGAGTTCTTTCTGACTTTCCTCTTGTGATTGAGTTCTAGTTTCAAAGCATTGTGGTCTGAAAATATGCAGGGAATAATCCCAATCTTTGGGTACCAGTTGAGACCTGATTTGTGACCTAGGATGAAATCAATTCTGGAGAATACTCCATGGGCAGTAGAGAAGAATGTGTATTCTGTTGTTTTGGGATGGAATGTTCTGAATATATATGTTAAGTCCATTTGGTCCAGTGTGTCATTTAAAGCCTTTATTTCCTTGTTGCTCTCTTGCTTAGATGATCTGCCCATTTCAGTGAGGGGGTTGTTAAAGTCTCCTACTATTATTATATTTTTGTCAATGTGTTTCTTTGATTTTGTTACTAATTGGCTTATGTAATTGGCTGCTCCCATGTTAGGGGCATAGATATTTACAATTGTTAGATCTTCTTGTTGGATAGACTCTTTAAGTAGGATATAGTGACCTTCCTCATCTCTTATTATAGTCTTTGGTATAAAATCTAATTTGTTTGTATAAGGATTGCCACCGCAGCTTTCTTTTGATGTCCATTAGCATGGTAAATGGTTTTCCACCCCCTCACTTTCAGTCTGGGGGTGTCTTTGGGTCTAAAATGAGCCTCTTGCAGTCAGTTTATCGATGGGTCTTGTTTTTTTATCCAGTCTGATAGCCTGTGTCTTTTGATTGGGGCATTTAGCCCATTTACATTCAGGGTAACTATTGAAAGATATGAATTTAGTGCCATTTTATTGCCTGTAAGATGACTGTTACTGTATATTGTCTCTATTCCTTTCTGGTCTATGTTACTTTTAGGCTTTTTCTTTGCTTAGAAGACCCCTTTCAATATTTCTTGTAGGGCTGGTTTCGTGTTTGCAAATTCTTTTAGTTTTTGTTTGTCCTGGAAGCTTTTGATCTCTCCTTCTATTTTCAATGACAGCCTACCTGGATATAGTATTCTTGGTTGCATATTTTTCTCATTTAGTTCTCTGAATATGTCATGCCAGTCCTTTCTGGCCTGCCAGGTCTCTGTGGATAGGTCTGCTGCCAATCTAATGTTTCTACCATTGTGGGTTACATATCTCTTCTCCCGAGCTGCCTTCAGGATTTTCTTTTTGTCTCTGAGACTCATAAGTTTTACTATTAGATGTCGGAGTGTTGACCTATCTTTATTGATTTTGAGAGGGGTTCTCTGTGCCTCCTGGATTTTGATGCCTGTTTCTTTCCCCAAATTAGGTAACTTCTCTGCTATAATTAGCTCCAATGTACCTTCTGCCCCTCTCTCTCTTCTTCTGGAATCCCAATTATTCTTACTGTTTTTTCTTATATGTCACTTATCTCTCGCTTCTGCCCTTGTGCTCCAGTAGTTGTTTATCTCTCTTTTTCTCACCTTCTTTATTCTCCATCATTTGGTTCTATATCACTAATTCTCTCTTCTGCCTCATTTATCCCTAGCAGTTAGAGCCTCCATTTTTTATTGCACTTCATTAATGGCCTTTTTGATTTCAACTTTGTTAGGTTTTAGTTCTCTTATTTCTCCAGAAAGAGTTTCTCTAGTATCTTCCATGCTTTTTTTTTCAAGCCCAGCTAGTATCTTTATAATCATCATTCGGAACTCTAGTTTTGACATCTTACTAATATCCATATTGGTTAGGTCCCTGGCAGTTGGTACTGCCTTTTGTTCTTTTTTTTTTTTTTTTTTGAGGTGAGTTTTTCCATATTGTCATTTTGTCCGAAGGAGAATAGATGAATGAGAACAAAATGCTAACAGGGTAACAATGGCCCCAGAAAAATATACACTAGACAAATCAGAAGAAACCTGAAACCAGGGGGAAAAGAAAGGGAAAGAAAGAAAGATAGAGAATATGATCACATATGATCAGGCTGATGCACAGATCAGTGCCATACACTAGATTTTGGGTGTATTTTGGTCTGTTAGAAGAAACTGCCTCCCAAAATTTTAAAGAAAGAAAAACTTATATATGTAAAAAATAGGGTAAATACGATGAAGGGATGGAATACGATTGTAAAGATGAAAATTATGAAAGATTTTATAAAAGGAATTGATAACATAAGCTGGCTGAAAATAGAAGAGAATTTAAAAAAAAAATGAGAGAATGTGATCAGGCAGGAGACTAGAACAAAGCCATACACTAGAGATTTAGGGTATATTTTGATCTGTTAGAAGAAACTGTATCTCAAAATTTTAAAGAGAGAACAACTTATACATATATACCAAAAATAAGGTTAACTACAATGAAGGGATAGAATTTGACTCTAAAAATGAAAAATAAAAAAGATTTTTTAAAAAGGGATTGATAAGATGTTGCCTGAAAAAGGGAAAAAATTTTTTAAAAAAATGTTAAAAAAATTAACTTAAAAGACTAAAGAATCATGGGGAAAAAAGCCATGGATTCTATGTGCAGTATTACCCTAGCGCTGGAGTTCTGCTGTTCTCAGTGATCCGGTAAACTTGGTCTTGGCTGGCTGTTCTTGCTGATCTTCTGGGGGAGGGGCCTGTTGCCGTGGTTCCTAAATGTCTTTGCTGGAGGCGGAATTGCCCCGCCCTTGTCGGTCTGGGCTAAGTAATCTGCTCGGGTTTGCTCTCGGGAGCTTTTGTTCCCTGCAAGCTCTCGGTACAGCTTTGGAGGACCAGGGTGAAAATGGTGGCCTCCCAGTCTCCACCCAGAGGAGTCGAAAACTCGGGGCCCCACTCCTCAGTGCGCCCCCAGAGAAAAGCAGTCACTCCTGTCTCCCCGGTCTCCGGCCGCACTCCGTGCTCACCCGGCCTCTGACCGAGCGTTTCTATCTCTGGCACCGGACCCCGTGTTGGGGTCTCCAAACCCAGCAGATCCCTGCGGTGTGCTCCCGCCCCGCTCCTCCCCGGGAAGGAAGGGGAGTCTCCCCGGCTCTGCCGCTTGTTGGGTCCCTGCTGGAGGCGCAGTGGCCCGACTGGGCCGCGGATCACAGTTTATGGCCACCCCGAGCTGAGAGCCCACGCCTCGGCTCCGTCTGTGCAGCCGGCTTCCCCGCTCCGATCCCTGGGAGCTCTGGCGCACTCAGGCACCCCCGGTCTTTCTGTGACCCCGAGGGTCCTGAGACCACACTGTCCCGGGAGGACTCCACCCCCCGCTTAGCCACTGGAGCGACGTCCCTCAGCGGAGCCGACTTCTAAAAGTTCCGATTTTGTGCTCCGCGGCTCTAGCACTTGCCAGAAGCGGCCGACGGAGGCCCCTCCCCCGCAGTCTATCCTCCCGAATATCGCCTCGGATTCACTTCTCCGCACGTCCTACCTTCCAGAAAGTGGTCGCTTCTCTGTTCAGAGAGTTGTTGCTATTCTTTTCTTCGGTCTCCTGTTGAGTTCGTAGGTGTTCAGAATGGTTTGATCCCTATCCAGCTGAATTCCTGAGACCAGACGAAATCCAGGTCTCCTACTCCTCCGCCATCTTGCTCCTCCTCCAAAACAGCATTTACTTTAAGAAAGACTTCTTTTTGTTTTATTTTTAAAGGCTTTATTTTTCATAGAAGTTTTAGGTTCACAGGAAAATTGAGAGGCAGGTACAGAGATTTCCCACCTACCCCCTGACACCCAGTGATGCACAGCCTCCCTCATTATCAACACCACTCACCAGAATGGTGTGTTCTTTACCAAGTATAAACCTACACTGACACATCCTAATCACCTAAAATCCATAGTTTACTTGAGGGTTCATTCTTGATGTCAGTTCTATGGGTTTGGACAAATGTGTAATTACATATATCCATCATTATAGTTTCAAAGAGAGTATTTGCACTACCCCAAAATCCTCTGTGCTCTACCTATTCATCCCTCCCCCTACTCCAGCAACCAGTGATCTTTTGTTGCTGTAGTTCTGCCTTTTTCAGAATATCCTATAATTGGAATCACAGAATATGTAGCATTTTCAGATTGACTTCTTTCATTTAGTAGTGTGCATTTAAGTCCCCTGCTCCCAGGTCTTTTCATGGCTTGATAGCTCATCTCTTTTTAGTGATGAATAATATTCCATTGTCCAGATGTACCACCCTTTATTTATCCATTCACCTACTATAGCAAAACTTGGTTGGTTCCAAGTTCCATAAGTTATTAATAAAGCTGCTATAAACACCCATGTGCAGGCTCTTGTATGGACTTGTTTTCAAGGGCCATTGGTTTTTATGCATTAATTTTATTAACTGCTATTTTGCTAAATTCTTTTATTTTTTGTAGTAACTTTTCCATTGATATTTTTGAGGTTTCATGATAAATAACCATTGCATCTGAAAAGTTGTTTTAATGCTTCCTTTCCAATTCTAATGTTTCTAGTTGCTTTCTCTTGCATAATTGCATTAGCTATCTCTCCAACCTGATGTTAAATAGGAGTGGAATAGTGGGCATCCTTCTCTTATTCCTGGTTTTGGTGGCAAAGCTGCTAGTGCTTTCCCATAAGTAAGATGCTAGCTTTTGAGCTAAAGTATATTTCTATGTCCAAAGAAGATCCATCAGTTTCTTTTTGTTGAGTGTTTTTAATATGAATCAGTGCTAATTTTGTCAAAGTCCTATTGTGCATTTATGGAGATAATTGCATAATTTTTCTCATTAGCTTTATTAATATGATGGGTTATATTAAAGGATTTGCTAAAACTGATCCAAATTTATATTCCTAGAATAAAACTCTCTAGGTATCAAAAAATATGATATTTTTTCTAATATTTGGATTTTGTTGGCTAATATTTTATTGAAGATTTCTACGTAAATATTCATAAATCTTTAGTTTTCTTTGATACACATTTTATCAAGTTTGGGGAAATACACTATACTTACTTCATAAGATGACTTTGGGAATGTGTGTTTGCTTGTTTTTCCAGTATGCTGAAATTGTTTAATATTGGGATTAATTGATATTTAAAGTTTGATAGAATTCCTCCAATCTATTTTTGTGCTTTTCTGTGGGAATACTCTTTTACTTTTTTGTTTTTCTATGATGAATTTATCTACTTAGACTCTCCACTCAAATCAAGTTTAGTAAGTTGTATTTTCTTAAGTATTCATTTTATTATAGTTTTATATGTATTTGCTTAAAATTGTGAAAAAGTATCTTGTGACTTTTAAGTTTTTATCTTCAGAGGTTTTCCTCATAAGATTCTAATTGTGCATATTTGTGTTTTGTTTCCCTTTGTTGTAATTAGATTAGCCAGTAGCTGGTCTCTTTTGATTATTTATTTCATACCTTGGGTGATAATCCAACACTAAATTACTTTGCTGTTCCAATTGTTACAGCTCTGGCCATTGAGAGCTCTTGCAGTTGGCTCCTGTGTTTGTTTTTTAGTACTTTTTTTCTGGCACTATAATATGCTTCAGTCTCATCTTGTATATTCCTTGCCGTGTCCTACAATCAGCCATTTACTCAAGGAGCCCTGGTTCCTTTTATTGGAGAATGGTATTATAAATCAAGATCTGGGCACTGAGTTACTATTGTTACTATTAGAGTATCTTTGTTTCTAGACCATCTCAGAAGACAGAACTCAGAAATATATATGCTACTATAACCAATAATACACATATCTATAATTCATGTGTGTGTGTATATAAATATATAAAATCTGAATCTATACTAAGCTAAACATGAATTCATACTAATATTTCTCTTATCCATTAACCTTTGGTTCACTCAATCCTTTCTCTCTTGCTTATCTGTAACCCTTCACTCCCACAATGAGAAATCTGGTTCCCATCAGTCATTGTCCATTTGCTTATGTGTTCAATCCCATTATACATATACAATGGCTTCTGAATTGTTAACCAATAGTACAGTGCTTATATGCAATTCCTTTTATGTTTAGCCTTAAGTCTACCACTCATTTTCAAAGTTACTAGGTCACCCCATCCCCATCTCCTTCAGTAAAGTTATGTAATACATTTGTAATACGGTTAGATTGTGTCACACTCTGCATTCCATCCTCGGGTCCCTCAATCTCTTAAATGATTTTTAAAAATTTTGCGTACATTAAGATTCATTGTTGGTGCTATAAGCTTGTATGGGATTTTGCATAGTGCCACGCATCTACCATTACACTGTCATAAAGAATAATCAATCTTACTGCCCTAAAAAATCCCCTGTGCTTAACATTTTTAGGGCAGTGAAACTATCCTGTAGGATACTATAATGATGGATATGTGTCATCATACATTTGTCCAAATCCATAGAGCATACAAGAGTGAACTGTGATGTAAACTATAGACAGTGGGTGACTATGTCCTATTAATGTAGGTCAACCAATTGTAACAAATGTACCACTCTGGCCAGAAGGGAAGTTTTATAATGAGGAAGGTTATGTATGTGTGGTGGCAGGGGACATATGGGAAATATCTTTACCTTCCTTTCAAATTTGTTGTGAACCTAAAATTGCTCTTTAAAAAGTCAACATTTGCTAGAAACAGAAAGCCAAAAACGCCTGTACTTCACCTATTTAACCCCTTCCTCTACCCTAACCCTTGTCAATCACTGATTAGTTTTCCATCTTTACAGTATTTTTCAAGAATTTCTCATTAATTCAACCATTATAGTATGTAGCCTTTTTTCTCTTAGCAATATGCATTTAAGTTTCATCCGTGTTCTTGCATGAATTGACAATTTATCCTTTCACCTACTGAAGGACTTCTTAGTCCAGTTTTTGGCAATCATGTGCAGGTATTCATGTGCACATAAATATTAATGTGCAGGTATTCTTGTGCATGTAAATTTTCAAATTAGTTAGATAAACATGTAAATTGTGAGGTTTGTGTCTAGGCTCATTATTTGCCTGTGGACATCTAATTGTTCCAGCACTACTTGTTGAAAAGTCTATCATTTTCCCATTAAATTGCCTTTGTCAAATATTAGTTGATAATATTTGTATAAGTTTATTTTTTTATTATTAATTCCAGTATAGTTAACATACATTGTTATATTACTTTCAGGCGTACAATATAACAGTTTAACGATTCCATATATTACTCAGTGCTCATCACGATGAGTGGACTCTTAATAGCATTTACTTACTTCACCCATCTCATCACCCATCTCCCCTCTGGTACCCCCTGTTCTCTATAGTTAAGAGTCTGTTTTTTGTTTTCTCTCTTTTCCTTTTTTTTGTTTCTTAAATTCCACATATGAGTGAAATCATATGGTATTTGTCTTTCTCTTATTTTGCTTAGTATTATACTCTCTAGCTCCATACGTGTTGTTGCAAATGGCAACATTTCATTCTTTTTTATGGCTAAATAATATTCCATTGTATATATACACACATCTTTTTTATCCATTCATCAGTCAATGGACACTTGGGCTGCTTCCATAATATGCTATTGTAAATAATGTTGCAACAAACATAGAGATGCATATAATCTCTTCAAATTAGTGTTTTCACATTCTTTGGATAAATACCCAGTAGTGCAATTGATGAATCATAGGATAGTTGTATTTTTAATTTTTTAAGGAGCCTCCATTCCATCTTCCACAGTGACTGCACCAGTTTGCATTCCCACCAGCAGGACACAAGGGTTCCTTTTCTCCACATCCTCGCCAACATTTGTTCTTTCTTTAGTTAACAGGTTTGAGGTGGTATCTCATTGTGGTTTTGATTTGCATTTCCCTGATGATGAATGATGTTAAGCATCTTTTCATGTGCCTACTGGCCATGTATGTCTTCTTTGGCGAAATATCTGTTCATGTCTTCTGCCTATTTTTTTTTCTTCAGAGAGCAAGCATGTGCGAGTGGGGGGAGAGAGGCAGAGAGAGAGGAGATAGAGGGAGAGAGAATCTTGAGCAGGCTCCACACTCAGCACAGAGCCTAACAAGGGGCTTAATCTCACGACCCTGAGATCATGACCTGAACCAAAATCAACCGACTGAGCCACCAGGTGCCCCTGCCCATTTTTTAATTGGATTATTTGCTTTACGGTGTTGAGTTGCATGTGAGTTGTGGTGTGTGTGTGTGTGTGTGTGTGTGTATGTGTGTATGCATATGTATATGTGTATATATATATATGTATATATATGTATATGTTAGTTTATATGTACATATATATATGATACTTACCCCTTACTGGTTATGTCATTTGCAAATATCTCCTCCCACTTAATGCATTGGTTGTCTTTTCTTTTGTTGGTTTCCTTTGCTGTGAAGAACCTTTTTATTTTGATGTAGTCCCAATAGTTTATTTTGATTTTGTTTTCCTTGCCTCACGAGAGGCAAAGATATTACAGCCAATGTCAGAGAAATCACTGCTTGTGCTCTCTTCTAGGATTGTTATGGTTTCAGGTCACACACCTAGGTCTGTAACCCATTTTGAGTTGATTTTTGTGTATGGTGCAAGGAAGCAGTCGAGTTTCATTCTTTTGCATGTAGCTGTCCAGTTTTCCCAGCAGCATTTGTTGAAGAGATTTTCTTTTTCCCACTGTATATTCTTGCCTCTTTTGTTGGAGGTTAATTGACCAGGCAATTGTAGATTTATTTCTGGGCTTTATATTCTGTTCCATTGATCCATGTGTCTACTTTTGTGCCAATACCATACTGTTTAGATCACTAAAGCTTAGTAATATACTTTGAAGTCTGGAATTGTGATAATTCCAGTTTTGTTTTTCAAGATTGCTTTTGCTATATGGGGTCTTTTGTGGTTTCATACAAATTTCAGGATTGAAGAAACTAATATTACACTGTATGTTAACTGGGATTTATATAAAAAGTTCAAAAAATTTTAGAATTGTTCTAGTTTTGTGGAAAATGCTGTTGGTATTTTCATAGGATTGCATTGAATCTGTAGATTGCTTGGGCTAGAATGGACATTTTAACAATATTTGTTCTTCCAATCCATGAGTATGGAATGTCTTTCCATTTCTTTGTATCATTTTCAATTTCTTTCAGCAAAGTTTTACAGTTTCCAGAGTACCAGTCTTTCCCCTCTGGTTAAGTTTATTCTCTAGGTATTTTATACTTTTGGTGTAATTATAAATGGGATTATTTTCTGAATTTCTCTGCTTCTTCATTATTAGTGTATAGAAATGCAACAGGTTTCTGTACATGGATTTGTATCCTGAGACCTTAATGAATTTATCAGTTCCATTAGTTTTTTGGTGGAGTCTTTAGGGTTTTCTACATATAGTATCATATTGTCTGCAAATAGTGAAAGTTTTATTTCTTCCTTACCAATTTGGATGCCTTTTATTTCTTTTTGTTTTCTGATTGCTATGGCTAGGACTTCCAGTACTATGTTGAATAAAAGTGCTGAGAGTGGACATGACTTTCTTGTTCCTGACCTTAGCGGAAAAGCTCTCACTTTCCCCATTGAGTATGATGTTAGCTGTGGGATTTTCATATAAGGTATTAATTGTGTTGAGGTATGTTCCCTCTAAACCTACTTTATTTAAGGTTTTTTATCATGAATGAATGTTGTATTTTGTCAGATACTTTTTTTGCATCTATTGAAATGACCATATTGTTTCTACTCTTCCTTTTATTGATGAGATGTATCAATTGATTGATTTGCAAATATTGAACCACCTTTGCATCCTAGGAATAAATCCCACTTGATCATGGTGAATTATTTCTTTCAATGTATTGCTGGATTGGGTTTGCTAAGATTTTGTGGAGGATTTTTGCATCTGTGCTCATCAGAGGCATTGGCCTGTAGGTTTTTTGTGGTTTTTTGGGTTTTTTTGCTTTTTTGTTTTGTTTTGTTTTGTTTGTGATGTCTTTATCTGATTTTGGAATCAGGGTAAAGCTGGCCTCATTGAATGAATTCAGAAGTTTCCCTTCCTCTTCTATTTTTTTGGAAAAGTTTGAGAAGAATAGGCATCAGCTCTTCTTTCAATGTTTGGTAGAATTTACCTGTGAAGGCATGTGGTCCTGGACTCATTCGTTGGCAGTTTTTTTTTATTACTGAATCAATTTCATTGCTGGTAATCAGTCTGTTCAAATTTTGTATTTCTTCCTGCTTCAGTTTGGATAAGAGTTATGTTTCTAGGAATTTATCTATTTCTTCAAGCTTGTCCTATTTGTTGGCATATAATTTTTCATAATATTCTCTTAAAATTCTTTGTATTTCTGTGGTGTTGGTTGTTTCTCCTTTTTCATTTCTGATTTTGTTTACTTTAGGTATACATTGTCATACTTTATATCCTTTTATATCATGAGTCCCTTGATTGATTTTTCCAGATATACTTATTTTTACTGCTTTTATGCTTCCTATTTTTCTCACTCTTATTTATGGTCTTTCCTTTCTACTCACAAACTTCCCTTTAACATTTCTTGAAGGGCTGGTTCAGTGATCATGAATTCTGGTTTTTATTTGTCTGAGAAACTCTATATCTCTCTATTCTGAATGATATTTCCTTTGTTGGATGGAGCATTCTTGGCTGCACATTTTTTCCTTTCAACACTTTGACTTTATTATGGCACTTCCTTCTGTCCTGCAGTTTCTGTTGAAAAATCTGCTGGTGGCTCTCTGGTGTTTATCTTGTATGTAACTGTTTTCTTTGCTCTTGCTGTTTCTTCCTTTTTTTTTAAAGTAGGCTCCACTGTAGCCCAATGCAGGGCTTGAACTCATGACCCTGCGATCAAGACCTGAGCTGAGATCAAGAGTCAGATACTTAATCAGTTCAGCCACCCAGGCGCCCCTCTCTTGCTGCTTTTAAAATTCTTTATCACAAGTTTTTGCCATTTTAATTACTGTGTGTCTTTGTATGGACCTCCTTGGGTTGATTTTGTTGGGGAATCTCTGTGTCTCCTGGATTTGAATTTCTATTTCCTTCTCCAGATATCAGAAGTTTACAGGTATTATTTCTTCAAATAAAGTTTCTGCCCCTTTTTCTCTCTTTTTGCCTTCTGAGATCCCTATAATGCAAGTGCTATTATGCTTGATGGAGTCACTGTATTCCCTAAGTCTATTCTCATTTTGCATAATTTTTTCCTCTCACCTGCTCAGTTTGATTAGTTTCCATTACTCTGTCCTCTAGATCACTGATTCATTCTTCTTCTTCCAGTCTGCTACTTATTCCATTTAGTGTGTTTTTTAATTTCAATTATTGTATTCTTCATTTCTGTTTTTTTTTAATCTCTTTGTTAAGAATTTCACTGTTGTCCTCAACCCCTTTCTCAAGTCCAGTGAGTACTTTTATGATTATTACTTTACATTCTCTATCAGGAATATTACATTTTTCCATTTCACTTAGGTGTCTTGCTGTAATTACGTCCCATTCTTTTATTTGGGACATATTCTTCTGTCCCTTCATATTGTCTAAATCTCCGTGTCTTTTTCTGTGTGTTGGGAAAATCAGCTACATCTCCTGCTCTTGAAAGTAGAGGGCAGGGCATGAACTTATGATAAGGCACACATGTTCTCCACAGGAGGTGACTGGCCTCCCATATAGTGCAAAGTCAGAAGACACGGTGTTGGCAAGGTTTGCACTATTTTTCTGGGGGAGGAGACCTGCAGCCACAGGGCTGGAACGGTCCCAGCTGGAGGGGGCATGGCAAGATGTAAGCAAGTTAAGTAGTGAATGTCCATGTCATGCTGGTTCCTGAAGGGGGGCATCTGTTCATGCTGGGGGGCAGGAGAGAGATGGCAACTGCCGTTCCTTTGTTCCTGGTCAGGTCTCTTAGAGAACCCTGCACCCCAGGACATGCTCTGAGATTAGTAAATGACTCCCCTCCCATGTAACCCAGGCATTTTTCAGACTGCTGCTTTAATGCTATATCTCCAGAGGCTGTTTGTCGTGCTGTCTCTTCAAGGGTGGGGACCCAGTCTCCTATGGGCCTTCCAGCTCTCCCAGAACTAAGCCCGCTGATTTTTCATGTTCTAGGCTTTTAGTCCTGCTGGTTTTAAGAACTCACAAAATTTGGCCCCTCTGGTTTTCAAAGCCAAGTGCTCTGGAGATTCACCTTCCCCATTAAGGCTCCCCAGTGTGATAGTCTTTCTCGCTCCCCTCTCCATGGCCTCAGCCCCCCCCCCACTCATGGACGGTCACCATTGGTTTAACTTCCCACCGTGTCTCCGCCCTTCCTACCCTCTTTGATGGAGCCTCTTCTCTACCTGTAGTAGCGGAGTTTGATCTGCCAGTCTTCAGGTCATTCTTCTGGATTATTTACACTGATGTGAGTGTTAACTAGTACCCATGGGGCAAAGTGAGTGTAGGGTCCTCCTATTCCACCACCTTCTCCAGAAGTCCTATATAAGTTTACTTTTGGGCTCTCTCTTCTGTTTCCTTGATGAATGTGGTTTTGTTTTTGTTTTTGTTTTTGTTTTTTACCAATACCACATTGTTTGATAACGGTAGCTTTATAGTAAGACGTGAAATAAAATACTGTGAGTGCTTCAACATCACTTAATTCTCTGTATTTATATATCTGATTCTGCTTTATGTTTTTTAGATTCCACATATGAGTGAAATCATGGTATTTGTCTTTCTCAGTCTGACTTATTTCACTTATCATAAATATCCTAGGTCCATCCATGTTGTTGGAGATGGCAAGATCTTATCCTGTTTTATGGCGACATAATAGTGCAGTGCATGTGTGCATGTGTGTGTGTGTCACTTCTTTATCCATTCATCTATCTATTGACACTTTGGTTGCTTCCATATTTTGGCTATTGTAAATAATGTTGCAATAAACATAGGGGTGCATATATCTTGTTGAATTAGTGTTTTCATTTGCTTTGGGTAAATACTCAGTAGTGGAATTACTGGATCATATGGTATTTCTATTTTTAGTATTTTGAGGAACCCTCATACTGCTTTGCACAGTAGCTGCACCAGTTTACATTCCTACCAACAGTGCACAAGAGTTCCTTTTTCTACACATCCTTGCCAACAGTTGTTATTTCTTTGTGGTTTTTATTTTAGCCATTCTGACAGGTGTAAGGTGATATCTCATTGTGATTTTGATTTGCATTTCCCTGGTGGTTAGTGATATTGAGCATCTTTTCATGTGTCTATTGGCCATCTGTATGTCTTCTTTGGAAAAATGTCTATTCAGGTCTTCTGTCCATTTTTGAATCTGATTGTATTTGGTGTCAAGTTGTATAAGTTCTTTATATGTTTTGGATATTAACCCCTCCTTGGATATATCATTTGCAAATACTGAACAATCTGAAAATTGTTTTTAATTGGTAGGCTAAATCCATTTATATTTATTGATGTGATACATATGTTTGGTGCCATTCCAGCATTGTTTTATGTTATAAACATCTTTCACTTTTGAATATTCTGTTACTTAATGAAGTTTATATTTTTGTTCTAATGGTTTCTATTCTAATACTTTTGTATAACCCTCTCTTTTTTTGTCTCTTGCTTGATACAAAGCAATTTGTCCATTATCATGAAAAATATTGAAATTAGCTAGTAATCCCGGCTCTTCCTCATCTCACTTGAAGTAATATCATTTTACTCCAGTTAATGACTCTCAGACAATCAGCAAGCTAATTCTGCTCTTTTCATCTCGCCCCTTTCTCCAACCATTTTTATAGTTTTACTGCAATTACACTGTCAGAACACACAGCCATTGTATACCATACCCTCTACCATATAAGCATTATTTAGATTTATTTCTGTAAGTAAATATATATTATTTCCTAACACAAATCCTTATTTAAAACTCTCCAGTCATTTTGGTTGTTTCAAGTTCATTCTGCTTAATAGATTGCTTAGGAAGGTCTCAGGGGAAATAGTTCCTGAATTTTAATGTGTTCATAAGAATTTGTGGTTTTTAAATTGAAGGTCAGATTGTCTTATTATAAAATTTCTGGCTCATATTTCCTTCCTTTGAATTTCTTAAACATTTTATACCATTGACTTCTGGCACAAATTGTTGATGTTCAAGAGCAAAGAAAAAGACATGAATAAGCACAAAATGAGATGCTACATAAGGAACAACCTACAAAAAATATGTAATCCTACATTTGGGTGATTCTAGCAAAAAAACTCAACATATAAAAGCAAAAACAGAATTACAAGCTAAAATTGATATAGGCACAGTCATAGTGGGAAATTGTATTACATCGTTCAGAAACTTATAAATCAAACAGACCTAAAATTAAAAAATGGATATAAGGTCTGAATACAATTGATAAGCATAAGCTTGATCTAATAGATAAACACTGAGAAATAGGGAGGCAATTTAGCAAACCGGATTAAAGAATATATTTTTATTTCAGATACTGTTTTGTTCTGTTGTAATTCTGTTTGGTTCTTTAATATTTCTCTATCTTTACTGAGATTTCTTATTTTTCCATTCATTACAACTTTTTTTTTTTTACTTCATTGAGCATAGTTATAATAGCTGTCTCAAAGTCTTTGATCATACCAACATTTAGGTTATCCGAGGGTTGGCTTCCATTAATTGTCTTTTCCTTTGGGAAGGATTACATTTTTTCTGGCTCCTCCAAGCTGTGTAATTTTGAATTGTATCCTGGACATTGTGACAGTTATGTTATGGAGACCTTAGATTCTGTTTTACTCCTCAGATTTTGTTGATATTTTTGTTGTGGCAGGCAATTAACTTGGTTCAACTGAAACTGCAAATTCCATCTCACCTGTGTTTGGAGTAACTCAAATCTCAGTTGAGTTTTTTGACTTTAGCTGCAAATTGCTTTGTGTCTACCCCATAGGTATGCTTCAGGGGTCAGTAGAGATTTGAGTAGTGTGTTCATACTCACAATTTGAGTCATGCCCTCCTCTGGTTCTTACTGATCTGGGATTTCACCCTCTTTCCAGTGACTGTGGCTGCTGCAGACTCAGCTCCCAAATTGTTGAAGCCATTTTTTAAAAAGGGTAGGTTTCTATTGCCTTTTAGCTACTCCAGGCTTCTCTGTAAAATGTTTTCAGGTTAAAGCTTCAAAAACCGAAAACTTACCTCTTCGTGGCTCCTTCTTCCAAGTTTCATCTTTCAGAATTTGCCTGTCTTTGTTCACTCTCCATAGCCTTCAAGTATTTGTTTTTAGTATTTTGTTCAGAGTTGCTTATTGTTATGTGAGGAAGAGTCAATCTGTCACAAGCTACTCGGCCATATATGAAGCAGATCTTTTTTCTTAACTGTTTTTCCTTCATTCTCCACCCATACTCATACTCCGTTCCCTTTTTCCTATAGTCACCCATTCCATACTACTGTTCCCCATAGGAGTCCAGTTCTTATTCAATACATATACTTAGGCATGTATGTGACCTTGAAAGGCATATGGTATTGTGTTAGTGTATTTATCTTACTTTACATAAAGGCTTTTTTTAATCAAAAGTATTTTTATGTCTAATTTACATTGTTGTATGTAAATCTAATTCATAATCTCTGAGAGCTGCGTGTATTCTATTTTATAAACATACAAAGTTTCACTTATCCATTCTCCTAAATTAATTGCATCCATCTCTTTCCTAATGTGCCTAATAAAGTCATAAACATTTTGTATGTTTTAATTTACATTTTTGTCTATTTTTCTATTGAGCTTTTTCTTTTTTATTTTCAGTAGTAACTTTTATACTCTATCTCCGAATTCTTTATTTGTTTTAAATGTTCCATACATATTATTCCAGTCTGTCACCTGTTAACTTGATTATGGTGTCCTTCACTTGAATAAAACTTTTATTGTGACTACCTGAATAAACACTTTTTCTTATAGTTTCTGTTTTGAGATCTTTTTAAGAAATACTTCCTGATTTGAGGTCATAAAGAAATTATAAATTTCCTTATATTGCATTTTCAGTTATAACATTCATATTTAGGTCTTTAATTCATTTGGGCTTTTCTGTATGCAGCATGAGATAGGAATCTTTGCTTTTTTAAACTTGTCACAAGTGAGACAATTTTCCCAATACAATTTACTAAATATAATTTTCTGACTTGTGATGTTATAACCAACTGACATATGTAAGCAGGTCTGTTTCTAGAGTATCTATTCAACTTGATTGGTTTATTTGATACTACAGTTGTATAACACTGTTTTGTTATGATAATTTGTGCTAGGGGTAGTCCTATTTTTTAAATGTTTCCCAGGTATTCACAGACTATTATGTTCCACAGAATTTTACAATCAGATTTTCTCTCCCTAACCCAAGAAAATCTTCACAGGAATTTAATTAGAAATAATTAAAATTAAGGGAATTTTAAAATTAAGGGAACATTAACAATTTTATAATATTAGGCCATCCTACTTTTCAAAGTCTTAGAGCTTTTCACTCAGATCTTTTAAAAATGTCCTTAAGAGAGTTTTCAAAATGCCTCCATGAAGGTCAGAGCTTATCTTCTCTTGTACTTTCTAATGATTAGATAAATGCTATTCTTTTTCTCTTTTGTGCATTTTTATTGAAATTCTAGTTAACATGCTGTGTAATGTTACTTTCAGGTGTACAATATAATGATTCAACACTTCAAGACAACACCCTGTGCTCATCAATCACAAGTGCATTCCTTAATCTCCATCACCTGTTTAACCCATGACCCCACCCACCTCTCCTCTGGTAATAATTGGTTTGTTTGCTATAGCTGAGAGTTGGCCTAAGTTAACCTCTTTTTATTTTTTTAACCTTTGTTCATTTGTTTCTTAAAATACATATATGAGTGAAATCATGGCATTTGTGACTTATTTCACTTAGTATAATATTCTCTAGCTCCAACCTTGTCATTGCAAATGGCAAGATTTTTTTTTTTTTTCTGAGCAATATTCCATTGCACATATATACTAAATTTTATGTCTCATACCTAGGGACAAGGTAAGTGTCTGGCATGGGGTTAGGGCCAAAATGCTATTGGTTTTTACAAATTTATTTTGTATACAGCTCCCTACTGACCCCCTAATGCTCATAATTTGCTAATTGTGTTTTGTCTTCTTCATGCACAAGCACAATATCTGCACAAAAAAAAAAAAAAGGATGGTTTGCTTTTTCCCTTAGAATTCTCATAACCTCTGTTTTTGTTTTTGTTTTTTTCATTTTATTGTTCAGGATTTCTAAAGTGGCTAACTTTAGAAGTTAAGACAAAGGTCTTTTTCCTGACTTCAAAAAGAAAGTAACTTTTTCCATTTATTGAGCTTTAATGCTAAATAAATATTGAAATATATCAAATGTTTTTGACAACTGTGCTCCTAATCAGATAAATTTGGGAACAGTGAAAAACCATGAAATATTTGTCTTTAAATAACTAAAATACAAATTATACTGCAAGATTTTTCTCTCTGGGGCCATTTTTTAATCCTGATTTAATACATAATCGACCATGACTAATAAATACACACATACGTACACATAGCTACATCTTATATTTAGGTTGATAGATATAAAAAGAAGAGAATCTTAAAGCCATGTTCAACATATTTGAAAGGGAATAGGCTTATATATTTTTCTTATATTGTGCTTATAAAGTTTTAGCTTAAAACATTTCTATCTCTTAAAAATAATTAGACAATTTTTTCCTGTTATGTAAACTAGGGATATCTGCACCCACTGATAAAAGAATCTCAGCCTGTGAGATCTTTCCCCTTCTAGAAGTGGGGAAAATGGTAACATGTTTATCATCATTATTACATTATTATTACTGTGATTATTACTTATTTGTATTGAGTGGCTATTTTCTGTCCAATTTTTCTATTCCCTTTAGTGCAAATTAAGGTTTTTAAATTTTCCAGAAGTACACTCAAAGACTCTTATTTGGAATTTTATTAATTTGCATCTATTTCTTGGTTGATGTTGTCAGAGGTTTGTCAATCTTACAAGTTTTTTTCAAAGATTCAACTTGGGTTCTTTTAATCCTTATTTCTTATTATATCTCATTTCTTTGTTTTTTGTTCCCTTTGGTTTGTTCTGCTTTATACCATGTGGGCTTTATTGATTGATGCTGGGGTGCAGTGGAGCCATTTTTGGTTAAGCTTTATGTGTGTTCTAAAGTTTACAAGGTTCAATAACTACTGGGCTATAACCATTATTCTCAATTATTCAGTAGTTAGACTGCCTGTGAGGTTTTTGAAAAACATACTCCTGAGCAAGGCTATTAGTGATTATGATTCAGTTGAGGTGGGCTGCAGGGTTGGAATCCATATTTTTAGAAAAGTTTGCAGGTACCCTATTAAGAAGACTTGGAAATCACTGAATTTGAGTCACTATAAAACACAGTCCACTGCTAAAAGGATAAGAAGGGACCTTTAAGGTTCTAATGATTTTTAAGTTAGAAGTTAACCCGTGTTTAGGTAGATTTGGGCAAAATGTGAAAGTGGTAAGCAATCCAGGAAGAGAAAAAAAGTGTAAAGAGCAAAAGCTGAAAGAAAGGAGGGTCAGCTCCTGAAAAGAAAAACTTCCTCTTATTAAAATGTGGAATGAGGGCACCTGGGTGGCTCAGTCATTAAGCGTCTGCCTTTGGCTCAGGTCATGATCCCAGGGTCCTGGGATCGAGCCCCGCATCAGGCTCCCTTCTCCACAGGAAGCCTGCTCCTCCCTCTCCCACTCCCGCTGCTTGTGTTCTTGCTCTCACTGTCTCTCTCTCTGTCAAATAAAATCTTAAAAAAAATAAAATGTGGAATGAAAGAAAAGGAGTGGCAGAAACAAGAGAGGTGAAAAGAAGCCACAGCATAAATTCATATTAAGATTGGATTTTATCCCAAGGGTAATGATAAGCCATGAAAGGGGAGAAGACAGGAAGAGTTTTGCTTGAGAAAAAACCAAAAAACAGAAAAAACACAAAACTCTGTTTGAGCTACAATGGAGAAAACTAATTGGAGAGAAAGCAGGAGTGAAGACGTTTTCACCCTAGGAATGAGTATTATAATCCAGGCAAGAAATGATGGTGGCTTGAACAACTGGGAAAAGAAAGACAATTTTTAAAATTTATTTTAAATTGAAGTATGATTGACATGCAATATTTAGTTTCAGGTATAGAACATAGTGTTTCAACACTATGAAATACTCAGCACAGTAAGTGTAGTTACCATAATCACCAAAGTTATTACAAATTACTGACTATATTCCCTAAGCTGTACTTCCCAGTGATATTTATTACTGGAAGTTTGTAACTCTTAATCTCTTTCCTGTTTTACCCATACCCCCATACTCTCCTCTCTCACAACCACCAGTTTGTTCTCTGTATTTATAAGTCTATTTCTGTATTGTTTTATTTTTTGTTTTTTTTAGATTCCACATATAAGTGAAATTATGTGATATTTGTTACTCTCTGATTATTTCACTTAGTGTAATACACTCTACACCCACACATCTTGTTGCATATTGCAAGATTTCATTCCTTTTTATGGGCTAAGTAATGTTCCATTTTATACACACAGCCCACATTTTTATCCACTCATCCATAAAAAGATATTTAGGTTGCTTCCATATCTTGGCTATCATAAACAATGCTACAATAAAAATAGGGGTACATATATCTTTTCAAGTAAGTGCTTTCATTTTCTTTGGGTAAATACCCAGAAGTGGGATTACTAGATCATACGGTAGCTCTATTTTTAATTCTTTAAGACACTTCATAGTGTTTTGCATACTAGCAACACAAATTTACATTCTCACTGACCAGGCACAAGGGTTCCCTTTCCTCCACATCCTCACCAACACTTGTTATTTCTTGTTTTTTTTTATACTAGCCATTCTGACAGAAGTGAGGTGATATTTCATGTGGTTCTGATTGCATTTCCCTGATGATTAGTGATGTTGAATATCTTTTCATGCGTCTGTTGACTATCTGCATGTCTCCTTCAGAAAAATTACCACTCAGGTCCTCTGCCCATTATTCAGATTTGTGTGCATGTGTGTTAAGTTATATGACCTCTTTAAAGACTTTGAATATTAACCCCTTACCAAATATATCATATGAAAATAATTCTCCCATTCAGTAGGGTTTTTTTCACTTTGTTGATGTGTCCTTCACTATGCAAAAGGTTTTTAGTGATTTATTCCCAATTATTTATTACTGCTTTTGTTGCCCTTGCCAGAGGAGACAGATTTTTAAAAATATATATTTCTGGGGTGCCTGTGATAAGGGAGCAGAAGGTAAGCTGAGGACAAAGCATAAACTGACACCCTGCAACCTCCTCTCCCCCGCCCCCCCCTTACACTCCTGGGTGGAACATGTGTGACATTCTTCCAGGAATCTCCCAAGTGTCCTAATGTTAATACCTTGCTAGAGGGGGAAACAACCTTAACTTGACAATAGCAAGGCCTCTGGTATCTTGTAGGTTGGTCCTCTTTAGCATATGAAAGTTCTTTTGAAACCTCCCTTTTCCTTACTTCTCCCACTTCCTGAGTATATAATCAGCTACTCCTCAAGACCCCAGTGCAGCAGCTTTCTGCTTTAATAAACCATCATTTATTTATTTGTTTGTTTGTTTGTTTGGAATATATGTTTTACTTTTGGGTGAGGGTTTTTTTCTTATGATTTTATTTGTCAGAGAGAGAGAGAGCACAAGCAGGGGGAATGGCAGGCAGAGGGAGAAGCAGGCTCCCCACTGAGCAAGGAGCCCGATGCGGGTCTCAATCCCAGGACCCTGGCATCATGACCTGAGCCGAGGGCAGATGCTTAATGACTGAGCCACCCAGGCGCCCCGATAAAGCACCATTTTGCACCAAAGACATCTTAAGAATTCTTTCTTGGTCGTCAGCTCCGGACTTCACCCCACCAAACCTCACCTCTGCTCCAAAACCACATCACCTGGGTGGCTCAGTTGGTTAAGCATCTGCCTTTGGCTCAGGTCAAGAACCCGGGTTCTGGGACTGAGCCCCGCATGTTGGGCTCCCTGCTCAGCGGGGAATCTACTTCTCCCTCCCCCCCTGGCTTGTGCATGCTGTCTCTTTCTCAAATAAATAAATTTAATAAATATATATATTTGGATTATTTGGAATATATATAATATATAAGCATATATATACATATATATATGTATATATATAAGCAATATTGCTAAGAATGTCCAAGAGTTTATTTTCTATTTCCTTTTCGGTCTTTAATCCATTTTGAATTTGCTTCTGTGTATGCTGTAAGAAAATGGTCCAGTTTCATTCTTTACATATAATTGTCTGGTTTTCCCAACACCATTTATAAAAAAGACAGTCTTTCTTCATTGTATATCCTTGCCTCCTTTGTCATAGATTAATTGACCATATAAGCATCGGGTTAATTCTTGGTTCTCTCTTCCCTTCCATTGATCTATGTGTCTGTTTATGTGCCAGTACTACAATGTATACAGTACACTTTGAAATCTGACTGTTAGTTCTACTTTTGTTCTTTTTCAAAATTGCTTTGGCTCTTTGGGGTCTTTTGTTGTTTTATACAAATTTTAGCATTATTCTAGTTCTGTGAAAAAAGAATTAGTGTTTTGATTGGGATGCCATTGAACCTGTAGATTACTTTATGAGGTATGGCTATTTTAACAATACCAGTTCTTCCAGTCAGTGAGCATGGTATATCTTTCCACTTGTTTATGTCATCTTCAATTTGTTTGATAAATATCTTGTAGTTCTCAGAATCCAAGTCTTTCACCTCCTTGGTTAAATTTATTCCTAGGTACTTTTTGATGCTATTATAAATGAGATTGTCTCATTAAATTCTCTTTCTGCTAGTTCATTATTAGTGTAGAGAAATACAACAAATTTCTGTAATTTTCTATCCTGCAACTTTTATGAATTTATTTACTCTAATAGTTTTTGATGAACTCTTTAGTATTTTCTCTATATAGTAACATGTCATCTGGAAATAGTGACAGTGGTACTTCTTCCTTACTAATTCTTGGAATGCAGTTTATTTCTTATTCTTGTCTAATTGCTGTGGCTAGGATCTCCAGTACTCTCTTGAATAAAATTGGTTATAATGGACATCCTTGTCTTGTTCCTGATCTTGAAGCAAAAGTTTTGTTTTTCACCAGTGAGTATGATGTTCAGTGTAGATGTGTCATATTTGGCCTTTCTTATGTTGAGGCATGTTCCTTCTGTACCTACTTTATTCAGACTTTTTATCATGAACAGATGTTGAATTTTATCACATGCTTTTTCTGCATCTGTTGAGATGGTATTTAGTCATTGTATTAATGTGGTGTATCACTTTGATTGTGGCTGTTGAGTCATTCTTGCATCCATGGAACAAATTCCAGTTGATCATGGTGTATGATGCTTTTAATGTACTGCTGAATATAGTTTGCACATATTTTGTTGATGATTTTTGCATCTATGTCATCAGGGATATTGGCCTGTAATTTTCTTCACTTACACTGTCTGGTTTCATATCAGAATAAGTCTTACCTTATAGGATGATGTAGAAGCATTTCTTCCTCTTCTATTTTTTTTAAACTGTGAGAAAGATAGTTATTAACTATTTTTTTAATGTTAGGTAGAATTCACCTGTGACTCTATCTGGTCTTAGACTTTTGGGGAGAGTTTTTATATTACTGATTCAATTTCATTGCTGGTAATTAATCTGTTCGGATTTTCTATTTCTTCCTGATTAATCTTGGAAGATTGTGTTTCTAGTAATTTATCCATTTATTGTACTTTGTCCGATTTGATGGTGTATAATTTTTCACAGTAGTCTCATAATCCTTGTGTTTCTGTGGTTGTGTTGTAACTGTTCTTTCACTTCTGATTTTATTTAAGTCCATTCCCTCCCTCCCTCTCTCTCTCCTTCTCTTCTGGGAAAGTTTTATTTAGTTAACACCAATTACTAAAATCATTGAGTTATTGTAGTAATAATTATAATCTATTAAAGACCATTTTAATATTGCTTATCATAATTACAATCCTTTCTTATAGCATTGCCTTTTAAAAAATGTTTGAGTATACTTGATACACAATGTTACATTAGTTTCAGATGTACAACTTCTCTATACATTATGCTATATTCAACACGAGTCTGGCTAATGGTTTAAAAATTTTGTTTCTTTTCAAAGGGCCAGCTATTGGTTTCTTTGATTTTTTTTCCCTATTTCATTTAGTTCTGCTGTAATCTTTATCATTTCCTTCCTTCTACTACAGGCTTTGTTTCTTGTCTTTTAATTTCTTTACATATAAGGTTAGATTAAGATTTTCGTTTCTTGTGGTAGGTTTGTATTGTTATAAAACTTCCTTTTAGAACTACTTTTGCTGCACCCCAAAGATTTTGGAACACTGTGCCTCTTCATTTGTCTCCAAGTTTTGTTTTTTTGTTTTGTTTTTCATTTTCTCTTTTGATCTCTTCCTTGACCCATTAGTTGTTTAGTAGCATGTTGTTTAGCCTCCATGTGTTCTGATTCCTCCCAGGTTTTTTTCTTGTAATTGATTTCTAGTTTCACAGCACTCTGTTGGGAACAGATGTTTGATATGATTTCAATCATCTTGAATTTATTTTTTTCAAGATTTTATTTATTTAAGAGACAGCGTGAGCACAAGTGGTGGGGAAGAAGGGGAGAGAGGTAGAAGCAGATTCCCCGCTGAGCAGGGAGCCTGACCTGGGGCTCGATCCCAGGACCCTGAGATCATGACCTGAGCCAAAGGTAAACGTTTGACTGAGCCACCTAGGCACCCCTTTAATTTATTTAGACTTGTTTTGTAGCCTAACACATTATCTGTCTTGGAGAATGTCCCACGTGCCCTTGAAACAAATGTGTATACTGTTTTGGATGGAATGTTCTATAAATCTTAAGTTCATCTGGTCTAACGTGCCATTTAAACCCATTGTTTCCTTATTGACTTTCTGAGTGATCTATCCATTGACGTAATTGGGGTATTAACCCATTAGTACTGTATTACTGCCAGTTTCTCCCTTTATGATTATTAATAGTGCTCTACATATTTAGGTGCTCCCATGTATGTAGATGTTTATAATTGTTATAGCCTCTTAGAATGATCACTTATCATTACGTTATTCTCCTGTCTTTTGTTACATCCTTTGTTTTAAAGTTTATTTGGTCTAGTGGCACCTGCATAGCTCAGTCAGTTGAGCATCTGACTCTTGATTTTGTGTCAGGTCATTATCTCAGGATCCTGGGATTGAGCCCCTCCATCAGCTCCACACTTAGTGGGGAGTTTGCTTGAGGATTCTCTCTCCCTCTGCCCCTCCCCACACCTTGTGCATGCTTGCTCGCTCGCTCTCAAATAAATAAATCTTTAAATTCTATTTTGTCTAGGTATTCCTACCTCAGCTTCCTCCCCCCTCCACACACACACACACACACACACACACACACACACACACACACACACTCTCGTTTACATCGAAAATCTTTTTCTATCCCTCTACTTTCAGTCTGTGTGTCTTTAAATATGAAGTGGGTCTCTTTTAGGCAGCATATAGAGCTTCCTTATTTTTTATACATTTAGTAACCCTATGTTTTTTTATTGGAGCATTTAGCCCATTTGCATTTCATGTAATTATTGATAAGTATGTACTTATTGCCAAATGTTTGTTTTCTGGTTTTTGTAGTTCTTCACTGTTTCATTTCTCCCCTTGCTCTCTTCCCTTGTGATGTGATGAATTTCTTTAGTGTTATGCATGGATAACTTTCTCTTTTATAGTTATTTTGCTTTATTGTACTATGTGGTTCATATATAACCCCTATGTATACAGTAATCTATTATAGGTCGTCCTTGCTTAACTTCCAACACATTCTACAAACACCATTTTTACTCCTACCCGTGTTTATGTATAAAACGTATTTTACATCTTCTTTATCCTCATTCTGTTTTAATTATTGAAATATAGTTGACATAAAATGTTATATTAATATCAGATGTACCACATAGTGACCAACAATTCTATACATGATGCAGTGCTTCCCATGATAAGAATAGTTACCATCTATTACCATGCAACATTACATTATTCACTATATTCCCTATACAACAATTTTCTTCATGTAACTTATTTTATAATTGGAAATTTGTAAATTTTAATCTGCTTCACCTATTTTGCCCATCCACACAGCCCCCACCTCTTTGGCAACCATCAGTTTGTTCTCTGTGCTTATGAATCTGTTTCTGGTTTTGTGGTGTTGTTTAATTCATTGTAAAGTGAAATCATGTGGTATTTCTTTTCCTTTGAGATATTTTACTCAACATGGGATGGATCTAGGGTGTATTCTATCATGAATGGCAAGATTTCATTATTTTTTATGGCTGAGTTACACTCCATTGTATATACATTTAACACATCTTCCTTATACATTCATCTATTGATGGACACTTGGGTTGCTTCCATACCTTGGTTTATGTAAATAATGTTTCAGTGAATATAGGAGTGCATATATCTTTACAAAGTATGTAATTTTTTTCCTTTGGGTAAATACCCCACAATGAGTTTACAGGATCATATGGTATTTAATTATCTGAGGCACTTCTGTATTGTTTTGTACAGTGGTGGCTACAGCAATTTACATTTCTACCAACAGTGCACAAAGATTTTTTTTTTTTTTTTTGCATTCTCACCAACACTTACTTCTTGTCTTTTTGATGACCGTCTGACAGGTGTAAATTGATATCCGACTGTGGTTTGATTTGCATTTCCCTAATGATTAGCAATGTTGAGCACTTTTTCATGTGTCTGTTGGCCATCTATATGTCTTTTTCAGAAAAAATGTCTATTGGGTCCTCTGCCCATTTTTTTAATCTTTGTGAGGAGTGAGTGTATGAGTTTTTTACATATTTTAGAAATTGACCCCTTTTCAGATAGAGCCTTTACAAATAACTTCTCCAAGTCAGTAGGTTGCTTTGTCTTTTTTCTTGATGATTTCCTTCACTGTGAAAAATCTTTCTGCTTGGTGTAATACCAATACACCAAGTATTTGCTTGGTTTTGCTTTTGTTTCTCTTGCCTGAGGAGATGTAATTAGAAAATTGTTGCTAATGCTAATATTCAAGAGAATACTGCCTATGTTTTCTTCTAGAAGTTTATGGTTCTAGGCCTCAAATGTAGGTCTTAATATGTTTTGAGTTTATTTTTGTGTGTGATGTAAGAAAGTGGTCCAGTTTCATTATTTTGCATGTAGCTGTCCAGTTTTCCAACACCATTTACTGAGGAGACTGTCTTTTCTCCACTGTACATTTTGTCTCCTGTGTTGTAGACTAACCATATGAGTTTATTTCTATGTTCACTATCCTGTTTCATTCATATATGTGACTATTTTTGTGCCAGTACCATACTGTTTCAATTACTATTGTTTTCATTATAGCCTGAAATTTAGGATTATGATACCTCCAGCTTTGTTTCTCAAGATTGCTTTGGCAATTCAGAGACTTTTGTGCTTCCAAAGTACTATTGGTATTTTTGTTGGGATGCCACTGAATCTGTAAATTGTTTCGGGTAGTATGATCAGTTCTTCTGATCCATGAGCATGGTATGTCTTTCCACTTGTGTTGTTTTCAATTTCTTACATAAGTATCTTATAGTTTTCAAAGTATGGATCTTTTTGCCTGCTTGATTTTATTCATTCATACTTTATTCTTTTTTAGGCAGTTGTAAATGGGATTGTCTTAAATCTTTTTCTCCTACTTTGTTATTAGTGTATAGAAACGAAACAGATTCTGAATTTCTATCCTTCAATTTTAATGAATTCATTTATTCTAATGGTTTCCGCCCCCGTGTCTATTTCCTTTATATAGTTATATGTCATCTGGAATTAGTTATGGTTTTACTTCTTCCTTACCAATTTGGATGGATTGTCTTTTTCTTTTCTGATATGAGGACTTCCAATATTCTTTTGAATATAAGTGGTGAGAATGGACATTTGTGTCTTCTTCCTGATCTTGGAGGAAAAGCTTTCACCATTGAGTATGATGTTAGATGTGGGTGTGTCACATATGACCTTTATTATGTTGAGGTATGGTCCCTCTGTACCCGCTTTGTTGAGAATTTTCATTGTGAACGAATGTTGAACTTTGTCAAATGCTTTTTCTGTATCTATTGAGATGATCATATAATTTGTAATGGGTTTTTTGTTGTTCTTAATGTGGTGTATCACATGGATTAACTGTGGATTTTAACTCATCTTTGCATCCCTGGAATAAATCCAACTTGTTCATGGTGTATAATACTTTCAATGTATTACTGAATTCAGCTCATATTTTGTTGAGAATTTTGGCATCTAGGTTTATTAGGGGTATTACATCGATTTGGGTTTTTGTAATGTCTTGGGTTTTGGTATCAGAGTAATGCTGGCATCATAGAATAAATTTGGAAGCATTCCTTCCTCTTTTATTTTTTGGAATATTTTGTAAAGGAAGTATTAACCCTTCTTTAACTATTTGATAGAATTAGCCTGTGAAGTCATCTGGTTTTAGATTTTTGTTTTGGGGGAGATTTTTTTAATTACCATTTCAATTTTGCTACTAGTAACCAATTTGTTCTGATTGTCTCTTTTTTTCCTGAGTCTTGGAAGATTGTATTTTTATAGAAAATTTTCCATTCTAGTTTCTCCAATTTTTTGGCATGTAGTTTCTCATAGTCCCTTATACTCCTTTATATTGCTGGAGTGTTGGCTGCTCCTTCTCTTTATGATTTCATTTATTAACGTTCTCTTTTTTCCTGATGAGTCTGGCCAATGGTTTGTCAATTTTGTTTATCTTTTTCCAAAGAATCAGCGCTTAGTTTCATTTATCTTTTCTATTTTTTTTCAGTCTCTATTTCATTTATTTCCACTGGATTCTTTATTATTTTCTTTCTTCTAACTTTGGGTTTCTCTTTTTTCTTTTTCTAATTCCTTTAGGTATAAGGTCAGATTGAGATTTTTCTTGTTTCTTGCAGTAACTAGGAACTGTTCCATGACTAAAACATTTTGTTTTCATTTCTCTTTGATTTCTTTCTTTACCTATTGGTTATTTAGTAGCATGTTGTTTAGCCTCCGAGTTTTTTTCCTTATGTTTCATCAGTGGTTTGGTCTGGAAAGATAGTTTATGAGATTTTCTTTTTTAATTTATTGAGAATTACTTCATAGCCTAACATGTGATCTATCCTGGATAATGTTCCACATGCATTTAAAAAGAAAGTGTACTCTTCTGTTTTGGGATGGAACATCCTGTATATATATCTCTCAAGTCCATCTGGTCTAATTTGTCATACAAAGCCACTGTTTTTTTTTTTTTAAATTGACTTCTTGTCTTGATCTATCCATTGATGCTGGGCTGTTATAGTACCCTACTATTATTACTTTATTTAGGTGATTTTACATTTGGTGCATAAATATTTACAACTGTTATATATTCTTGTTGGCTTGATCATTTTATCATGTAATTTTCTTCTACCTCTTTTTACAGTCTTTGTTTTTAAAGTCTATTTTGTCTGACATAAATATTGCTACCCTGACTTTTTGTTCCATTTGCATGGAATATATTTTTCCATTCCTTCATTTTCAGTCTATAGGTGTCTTTAAGTCTGAAATTAGTGTCTTGTAGGTGGCATATAGATGGGTCTTGGTTTTTTTTTTTTGATTGGGGAATTTTGTTCATTTAAAGTAATCATTGATAGGTATGTATTTATTGCCATTTTGTTAATTATCTTCTGATTGTTTTTGTAGTTCTCTATTCCTTCATTTCTTGGTTTCCTTGTGATTTGAAGACTTTTTTTTTTTTGCTGTTATGTATGGATTCCTTATTTTTTTCTATACCAATTGTAGGTTTTTGTGTTCGGTTATCATAGAGTTCATATATAACTCCAAGTATAGAGCAGTCTATTTTAAGTGGATCGTGATTTAAGTTTGAACACATTTTTTTTCTACTTCTCTCCAATTTTTATGTATATGATACCATATCCCTTAACTAGTTATTGTAGATATATAATTTTGCCATTCTTGCTTTTGACCTTCCTTATAGCTCTTTATTTTCCCCTTTAAAAAGTCTTGAACATTTCTTGTAAGGTCAGTGTAGTGGTGATAAACTAGGTCTCCAATTCTGAATGATGTTCATTTTTGTTTGTAGGTGTTTCCCTTTAAGCACAGTGAATATGTCACTCCATTCTGGTCTGCAACATTTCTGCTGAAGAATCAGCTGATACCCTCTGGGAGTTCTTTGTAAGTAACTAGTTGCTTTTCTCTTGCTCTTTTTAAGACACACCCCCCCTTTTTTTTACATTTTAATTATTATGTGTCTTTGTGTGGACATCTTTCTATTCATCTTGAGATATGTTTCATTCCCCAGTTTGACATTTTCAACTATCATTTTTTTTTTTGGAGTACACTTTATTCCCTTTTTTCTCTTTTCCAGGGAGCTATAATATGAATGTTACTATGCTTGATACATTGTCCAAAAGATCCCTTAACCTATTCTTTTTTTGTTATTCAGCTTGGGTGCTTTCTATTACCTATCATCTTCCAGATCACTGATTCAGTCTTCATCCTCTAATCTGTTGATTCCTTCTGCTGCATTTTTCATTTCAGTTATTATATTCTACAGCTCAGATTTTTAAATTTTCTCTTTAGTAAATTTCTGAGATCATCCACCCTTTCTTGAGTCCTGTGAGCATCTTTTTGACCATTATTTTGAACTCTTTTTCTGAGGTTTTATCTTATTTGGAACAATTGTATTAGGTTAGGTCAGCTACATCTCCTGGTCTTGAAAGCATTAGCCTTCTGTAGAAGGTGTCCTGGGGGGCACCGGGGTGACTCCTGGAGGGGCTAGACGCAATAGGGGGGGTTAGCTCCCAGCACAGCAGGCTGAGAGGCCTTACCACAACTGCTGTGGCCATGCTGTAGGCAGAGCCGGCTGCCCTCCCCAACCCATAAGGTAGATGGAAGGTGGCTGAACTGGCTCCTGCCAGGCTAGGGTGAGAAAAATGGCACTCCCCAAGAAAGTGCCTATAGATTTCTGCCCCCACCCCTAGCACATGCCCTAAAATTAGTGAATCTCCTTCACGTATAATCTAGATCTGCTTCAAACTGCTTCTTCTTGGACCATGTGATATAATGTTTGTCCTTCAAGAGAGGAGCCTTTATTTCCTATAGCTCCCTCAGGCTCTCCCAGTGTTAAGCCCTAATGATTTTCAAAGCAGCTTTTTAGTGAAAGGTTCCAGGGCTGTGGGCACTCCTCAGGGAGTAACTCCTCCTCAGGGAGTAACTCAACACCTGTGATGGGGGGTCACCACATTGGGAGTTTAGGTCACAATATATGTGACTGTCTCTTCATGTTTTTAGTTGTGGAGATCTATTCTGCCAGTTACAGGTTATTTTCAGTGCGTTGCATTATATGTAGTTGTTGCTTCAAAGTATCCATGGGAGGAAGTGAGCTCAGGATCCTCTTTTTCTACTATTTTCCAGACCTATAAACATTTTTTAGAAGGCCTGAACAGTTGTGGGCAAGTAGATTGAATCCAAAATACATCCCTCAAAGAATGCTGATGATTTATTGATTCAGGTGCATTTACTCTTCCTTTACTGATACACCTTAAATCTGTCATAACTATGTTGGACTATTAGATATAGGTAAAATATATATTGAAGTAGAACTTTTACTCCCCAAGAAGAGAGGGGAAGACAGTGAAGTAGGAAGATTCTGAGCTCACTTCTTCTCGCAGATACAAGGCTGCAACTCACTCTCAAATATAGAGAAAAAGCAACATCTAAAAAGATAGGATGGGCAGAAATGCAGCCAGGAACGAAACCTACAGTGACCCAGAAGCAGGAGGGATAGCACAGGTGTGGAGGTACGCTGCAAAGAATGAGGGGTTTAAGTCCCTCACTGAGCACACTCAGTCGTTGGGATCTGCAAGAACATCTGGCTTTGAAAATCAGGAAGAGTAGAGGGCTACAGGAAAGAAGATTGTACTCTTAAAAAGCCCATGCACAATGAGACCATTGAAAAGTGCCTGAGCTACATCGAGGCCATTTGTAAACTAATTTTAAGACATGTGCTCGAGGGACAGGGATCTATAGGGCTTTCTGCAGGAGAAGAAATGCTGGCAGGTACTACTTTTCTTGTACTCCTTCAGCCTGAAACAGGTGGGTGCCATTTTGTCACTTTGCATCTACCCTGCTAGCACCATTCCCCCTGCTCAAGTCTTCCCTGTGGACTTACCGTGGTAGGTGCTCCTGAAAAGAGACTACTGCCTTGCCACATCTAATGGTCAATCCTGTCCAGAACCGGCAGCCCTGCATAATACCACCAAACCTGTGGCAAGTTGTAACCGACCTAATACATAGAAACAAGCACAGAGAGACAAAAATATAGAAGGAATCAACAGATTAGAGGATATAGAACAGATATAGAAGAAGCCTCAAGGAGAACATGAAGGATCATATAATTCAAAATATATGAGTTTCAGAAGAAGAAACAGAAACCTTAACTAAAGAAACAATCATTGAAAACTTCCCTAACTAACTTCCAGGATCCACAGAGAGCCCCAATGTGAACCCAAAAAAGGTCCACACTAGGACACATACTAATTATGACATAAAAATTAAAGAGAATTTTTAAAAGAGCAACAGAACAACACTTACCTACAAGAAAATCCACATAAGGCTACAAGCTGATTCTTGAGCAGAAACTTTGGTATCTTGTAACCAAATATACTCTAACTAGCAAGGTTATCATTCAGAATTGAAGGAGAGATAAAGAGGTTCCCAGATGAACAAAAGTTAGAGTCTAAAACCAACAGCCATATAAGAAACTTCTTTGAAGGGGAAGGAAAAAATTTCACTGCTACAAGCAAACATATAGAAAGGGCAGATCAAAAATTTACAAAGCTAGTAGTCCTAATACATGAAACATGGAAGAGAGAGTAAAAAAAATGTAGTTTTTAGAATGTGTTTAAACTTAAGCAACAGTCACCTTTATATGGACTGCTATATACATAGGATGTTGTATATAAACATCATGGTAACCACAAATAAAAAACCTATAAAAGAAAGGAATCATGCATGACAAGAAAGGTACAGAATGACAAAACAACTAGAAGAAAAATAACAAAATGGCAATAAGCACATACCTATCAATAATTAAATGTAAATAAATTAAACACTCCAATCAGAAGACCTAGGGAGACTAAATGAATTTTTTAAAAACAAAAAGACCCACCTATATGCTGTCTATAAGAGACCCACCTCAGACCTAAAGACACAAACTGAAAATAAAGGACGTGAGGGAAAAAAAGGAGCCAGTGCAGCTCTACTAGACTAATAATAGAAAGAAAAGAAAGACTAAGCAATAGACAACAGCATTAAATAATAGAGATGGATCAAACCAGAGGATATATAACAATTATAAATATCTATGCACTTATCATAGGAACACCTGAATCTATAAAGCAAATATTAACAGACATAAAGGAAGAAGCTGTAATACACGAATAGTAGGGAACTTTAACACCCTACTTACATTGAATAGTGGCTTTAAATGACATTAGACCAGGTGAACTTACACTGATATGAACAGAACATTCCATCCACAAATAGTATACACATTCTTTTCAAGTTCACATAAAACACTCTCCAGAATAGATCACATGTAGGAACACAAGTTTCAATGAATTCAAAAATTTTTTCCAAACACAATGGTATGAAACTATAAAAAGACACAAACACATGGAGGCTAAACAAAATGCTACTAAACAACCAAGGGGTTGATGGAGAAAACAAAAAGGAAATAAAAAAACACCAGGACACAAATAAAACTAGAAATACTACGGTCAAAAATCTTTGGGACACAACAAAAACAGTTCTGAGAGGGACGTTTATGGCAATGGAGGCCTACATCAAAAACAAGAAAAATATCAATCTAACACAGCACTTAAAAACAAAACCCAGGGGCACCTGGGTGGCTCAGTTAAGCGTCTGCCTTCAGCTCAGGTCATGATCCCAGGGTCCTAGGATTGAGTCCCACATCAGGCTCCCTGCTCAGTAAGGAGCTTGCTTCTCTCTCTCTCAAATAAATAACTTAAAATAAAATAAAAACCCAAAATTAATAAGAGGAAGGAAATAACAATAGAAAAGATAAATAGCTGGTTATTTGAAAAACCTGATAAACCTTTAGTCAGACACATCAAGAAAAAGAGGACTCAAATAGCATAAATGAAAGACAAAAAATAACCAAGAGCACAAAAATAAGGGACTACTGTGAAAAGTTATATGCCATAAAATTGGGCAACCTAGATGATTTCTTTCCAGAAATCCTGGAAACCTACAGTCTTCCAAGATGGAATCAGAAAATTGGAATACTGTTTACTTGTGATGAAATTGAGCTGGTAATCAAAAATTCTCCCAACAAGCAAAAGTCCAGAACCCGATGGATTCACAGAATTCTACCAAACATTTAAAGAGTTAACTGATTCTTCCCAAACTATTCCAAAAAAATAGAAATGGAAGGAAAACTACCAAGTTCATTTTATGAGGCCAGCATTACCTTGATACCAAAATTAGACAAATACACAACAAAAATATAGGCCAATATCCCTGATGAACATAGCTGCAAAAATCCTCAAAATATTTGTAAACCATATCCACAAACAGTAAGAGCTTCATTCACTATGTTTAAGTGAGATTTATTCCAAGGATTATTCAGTACAGCAAGTCATCAATGTGGTATACCACATTAAAAAAAATGAATGATCGGGGAGCCTGGGTGGTTCAGTTGATTAAGAGTCTAACTCTTGATTTCAGCTCAGGTCATGATCTCAGCATTGTGAGATGGAGCCCCACATTGGGCTCCATGCTGAGCATGGAGCCTCCTTAAGATTGTTTCTCCCTCTTCCTATGCCCCTCCCCCATCACTTGCACTCTCTTAAAAAAAAAAATCCATATGATCATCTCAATAGATGCAGATAAAGCACTTGACAAAATTCAACATCCGTCCATGATAAAAACAAAGTAGGTTTAGAGGAAATATACTTCAACATAATAAAGGAAATACATGACAAGTCCTCAGCTAATATCACACTCACTGTTGAAAAACTAAAACCTTTCCTCTAAAATCAGGAACAAGACAAGGATGTCCAGTCTCATCTCTTTTATTCAACATACTACTGGAAGTACTAGCTGCAGCAATTAGAGAAGAATAAGAAATAACAGTTATCTAAATTCCTAAGGAAGAAGCAAAACTGCCACTATTTCTAGGTGACATGATACCATATATAGAAACCTTAAAGATTTCAACTACTAAAATAAGTGAATTCATCAAAATTGAGGGTACAAAATTGATATATAGAAATCTGCATATCTATACACTAATAACAAACTAGCAGAAAATTTAATATAATCCTACTTATAATTGCATTAAAAAGAATAAAATACCTAGGAAAAAATTTAACCAAGTGAAAGACCTATACTTGAAAACTATAAGACACTGAGGAAGTAATTAAAGGTGACACAAACATGAAAAGATAAATCATGTTAATGGATTGGAAGAGTATTTTTAAACCATGCATTCTACCCAAAGCAATCTATAGTTTCCATGCAATCCTAATCAAAATACCAATAGTTTTTTTCATAGAACTAGAACATACAATCCTAAAACTTGCATGGAACCACAAAAGTCCCCAAACTGCAAAAGCAATTTTGAGAAAGAACCAAGCTAGAGGTACCAGAATTCCAGATTTCAAGATATATTACAAAGCTACAGTAGTCAAAACAGTATGGTACTGGCACAAATATAAATACATATATCAAGGGAAGAGGATCTAGACCCCAGAAATAAATCTACACTTTCATGGTAAATTAATCTATGAGAAAAGAGGCAAGAGTATACAATGGGGAAAACAGTCTCTTCAATAAATGGTATTGGGAAAACTGGACCACTTTCTTACACCATACACAAAAATAAACTCAAAATGGATTAAAGACCTAACTGTAAGATCTGAAACCATAAAACATCTAAAACAAAACAAGCAAAAACATCTAAAACAAAACAAGCAACATTTTATGGATATGTCTCCTCAGATAAGGGAAACACAGCAAAAATAAACCACTGGGACTATGTCAAGCCAGAAAGATTTTGCCCAGTGATGGAAACTATCAACAAAATGAAAAGCAACCAATTTAGTGGGAGAAGATATTAGCAAATGATATATCCTACACAGTATTAATATTCAAAATATGTAAAGAACTCACACAATACCAAATATGATAATCTAGTTAAAAATGGGCAGAGAGGGGTGCCCAGTTGCCTCAGTCCGTTAAGTGTCTGCCTTCAGCTCAGGTCATGACCCTGGAGTCCTGGGCATAGGGCTCCCTGCTCATGCACATGCACACACACATGCTCTAATAAAAAAAAAGAAAAAATCTTTTAAAAAAATTAAAATTAAAAAAAAATGGGCAAAGAACCTGAATAGACATTTTTCAAAGAAGACATATGGATGGCCAGTGGACACAGGAAAAGATGCTCAATATCACTAATCATCAGGGAAATGCAAACCAAAACCACAATGAGATATCACCTCACACCTATCAGAGTAGCTAGTATCAAAAAGACAAGAAATAAGTGTTGACAGAGATGTGAAGCAAAAGGTAGTTTACTGCACTGTTGGTGAAAATATAAATTGGGTGCATCCACTACACAAAACAGTAGGGAGATTCCTTGAAAGTTAAAAATAGAAATACTATTCTGTAATTCCACTTCTGGTTATTTACCTGTAGAAAATGAAAACCTTAATTCAAAAAGATGTATGCACCCCTACGTTTATTGAAGCATTATTTTTTTTAATTTTTTTATTGTTATGTTAATCACCATATATTACATCATTACTTTTTGATGCAGTGTTCCATGATTCATTGTTTGTTCATAACACCCAGTGCTCCATGCAGAACGTGCCCTCCTCAATACCCATCACCAGGCTAACCCATCCCCCCACCCCCCTACCCTCTAGAACCCTCAGTTTGTTTTTCAGAGTCCATCATCTCTCATGGTTCGTCTCCCCCTCTGACATACTCCCCTTTTCTTCCTCTCCTATCTTCTTCTTTTTCTTTTTTCTTAAAATATGTTGTGTTATTTGTTTCAGAAGTACAGATCTGTGATTCAACAGTCTTGCACAATTCACAGTGCTCACCGTAGCACATACCCTCCCCAATGTCTATCACCCAGCCATCCCATCCCTCCCAGCCCAACCACTCCAGTAACACTCAGTTAGTTTCCTGAGATTAAGAATTCCTCATATCAGTGAGGTCATGTGATACATGTCTTTCTCTGATTGACTTATTTCACTCAGCATAACACCCTCCAGTTCCATCCACGTCGTTGCAAATGGCAAGATCTCATT
>NW_027397081.1:11413123-11426629 GCF_003265705.2 Callorhinus ursinus | reverse complement strand
TATCTTCTTTTCCTTTTTTCTTAAAATATGTTGCGTTATTTGTTTCAGAAGTACAGATCTGTGATTCAACAGTCTTGCACAATTCACAGCGCTCACTGTAGCACATACCCTCCCCAATGTCTATCACCCAGCCACCCCATCCCTCCCACCCCCAACCACTCCAGTAACACTCAGTTTGTTTCCTGAGATTAAGAATTCCTCATATCAGTGAGGTCATGTGATACATGTCTTTCTCTGATTGACTTATTTCACTCAGCATAACACCCTCCAGTTCCATCCACGTCGTTGCAAATGGCAAGATCTCATTCCTTTGGATGGCTGCATAATATTCCATTGTGTATATATACCACATCTTCTTTATCCATTCATCTGTCGATGGGCATCTTGGCTCTTTCCACAGTTTGGCTATTGTGGACATTGCTGCTATAAACATTGGGGTACACGTACCCCTTCGGGTCCCTACATTTGTATCTTTGGGGTAAATACCCAGTAGTGCAATTGCTGGATCGAACGGTAGCTCTAATTTAAATAAAATCTTTTTTAAAAAAATTTTAAAAATTTTAAAATGTGCATGATCTACAGAAAGAGATGTTTAATGTTACTAAGTGATAAACTAAGGGGCTTTTTTCTTCTATTTCTATAAAAGTTGTTGGATGGGATGACTTGATGTTGAAAGGTGTGAAAGTGGCTTAAAACAATAAAAATATATCATCTTGCAGTTCTGTGGTTTAGTAGTCAAACATCTGTCTCACTGAGCTAAAATAAAAGTATTGGCAGCATTCTTTTCTGGAGATCAAAGAGCCATGTTAGGGCAGAATCTGCTTCCTTGCCTTTTCCAGCTTCTAGAGGTGCCCTTGTTCCTCCTCACAGCCCCCTCCACCATTTTACAAAGCTACAACAATAGGTCAAGTTCCCACATCACATCCTTCTGACCCACTCTTCTGCCTCCCTCTCCCACTTTTGAGGACACATGAGATTTAGATTGGTCCCACCTGGATCATCCAGGATAATCTCCCATCTCAAAATCCATACCTATGATATCTGGAAAGTCCCTTTTGCCAGGGAAGGTAACATATTCACAGGTCCCAGGGATTAGAATGCAGGTATCTTTGGGGGGACATTAGTCTCTCTACTGTAATCTTTAATCAATAAATATAATGGAATCTTATTATTAATATACTGTTAAGTAAGCGTTAATACTAATCATAAGAAAATTTGTTATATATCTGATAGTCTTTCAGAGCACTTAGCTTGACACTTGGCAAAATGAATACCTTGACACATAAATATTGTACAAGATATGGTTTACAATAATAAGCTTAAAGGCTCTCTTCTCACCAAAGCATGCCACTATATTATTAGGATGGGTGTATGGATCTTAAGATTCCAGGATAACAATATCCAGTCATCCAGGGTGCAATGCTATCAAACCTCACAGAAACCCAACAATGTCACACTAAAATTTTAATATAATTATAGGATTATGGAAACTCTCTTTAGCAAACCAGATCACCAGGACTTAGCTATTCCAGGATTACCTGAAAAATTCTTATTTCAGAATTTTCCAATTCTTCCACCATCACTATTTTTCCATTTTGTCCACAGGTTACAAACACAGTACAACCATGCGTATGACTATTCTGTGGATCTAGACAACCAGGGAATGCAAGGTTTATGGGGGACTAAGCATGGAGAGTAAAGCAGAGACTGGGTGTGGTCTCCCAGTATCCATTCTCCCTTCCCTCTTTGGTAACAAAACACCATTATGTTATCTGGGCCCATGGTCACCCACCTAAAGGCTATAGTCTTCCTTGCAGCTAGTGGTGACCGTAACTATATTTTGGCCAGGATTATGAGTGGAAGTGCTACGGGAAACATCTAGGTCATGCCTTAAGAGTAAAACAACTTGCTCTCCCCTTCCTATTGATTAAACTCTAGATATAATGCTGAGAGATCAAAGAGCCATGTTAGACCATGAGATTGATATCATATGTTAAGAATAGCACCACGGGGTGCCCAGGTGGCTCAGTCGATTGGGTGTCTGCCTTCAGCTCAGGTCATGGTCCCAGGGTCCTGGGATTGAGCCCCGCATCTGGTTCCCTGCTCAGCGGGGAGCCTGCTTCTCCCTCTCCCTCCACCTCTCCCCCCAACCTCCCACTCATGCACGCTCTAATAAATAAAATCTTAAAAAAAAAATAGCCCCTTGTGATGATGGTATCATGAGTATAAGCATATGTTCAAATTTACCCAACTGCATACATTAAATACATATAGTTATTTGTCAGTTATACCTCAGTAAAGCTATAAGAAACTAATAAAGTTAAGATTATCATACCTTCTCCAAAAAAAGAGTGGCAGAACAAGGCAGAAGGAACTGGAGCCCTTGAAACCATGGAACATCATATTGGCCTCGGCCTGCTTACTTTAGGACTGTTATGTGAGGGATAAATAAATTTATATTTTTAAGTCATTATTTGCTTCCTGTCTAATACAGAATATGGTATCAGTACAGAAATGCTATGTAACAAACCTAAAATAGAAGGCATTCACTCAGTGGGGATGGGGAGGGGCATAGTGAGTTAAAAGGAAACTTGACAGGTGAGAAATCTGATGATTTTCATTATGCCATAGCAAAACTTTTGGTGCATTGCTACATATAATGCCTTGGAAGGCAGACATGTGCTAACAGAGCCTGTAATTCTAATGGAACTTGATGTACAATCTCAAAATATTAGTTTGTGTTGTCTGCTGTATGTTACTTTTTGTGAAATCCTATTTTTAAAATAGGATTTCACAAAACTACTCAAACTAGGTATTTTACTGTTTGGGTATTTTTTAAAATATGGGTGTATTATATTTTTAAGCTAGGTTTTAACAAAAATATTCCTATGGAAAAAAATTTCATAGAGAAAATAAAACTGCTTCATTAATGGAACAAAGGTAAGTAGTTTGGTGCAAGGACACCAATTTTTAGAACACTAATATTCAACTTACAGACAAAGGGCTAACTATGGGAGAAAATGGACAAGAAGGAGTCAAAATGACTCATCTCTCAAATGAATGAGTAGAAGTGGCTAAAACAAAGCTGGTGATCAAAAAATAGTAAGAGGAAGGGAAGGAATTAGGAAATAGGAGTTTGAGGAAGAGAGAAAGAAATCAACAAAGGGAAGGACAAAGAAAGGTTAGATATTTAATTTATGCCAATAAAATCACTTACCACAAGTGTTTCTGTTACTAGAGAGTGAAAAAATAAAAGACAAGTACCAAGTCAGAATGAAGATTCCTGTCCCTGGTAGGTATACTTCAGAAAGAAGGTGGATTACAATATTTTATAACCAGATTCAGATAAATACAATTGAAATAAATGACTGTTTGAAAATTCTTTTACCTCCTGGGAAACTCTACACTGCACCAGTGGATCGAATACTTACCCAAACTTGCAAAAAGTATGTAATTATTTTACCTTCTTCAGAAATTCAGGCTGATATTAAAGGACTTTTAATAGATCTCTATTCTCTCATTTTTGGTTATTTTATTTTCAACTTCATTTAGATTTCTAGATTTGAGCCTTTTAATTTAAAATATGTTTTATTCCCTTTTTCACAAGAAATGTTCCTTTTTATAAATTCCAATGAAACCTTTACATTTTGATATTTCATATGAACAGATAACCTACCCTAAAGTGTAAGATGTTCCAGTCAAAAATAATCTAGATGGATGAGTATTTTAAATGATAGAATATTCTTTTTAAAAATATTAATCATTGCCTTTGAGTTAAAATTTTTTTTATTAGCACTAAACTTTTTTGATCTTCATGGAACTGGAATTTTTTTTGAGTATTTATTCATTTGAGAGACAGAGAGCATGAGTGAGGGGGGAAAAGGAGAAGCAGACTCCCCGCTGAGCATAGAGCCTGATCCCAGGACCTTGAGATCATGACCTGGACCGAAGGTAGACCCTTAACTGACTGAGCCACTCAGGCGCCCCATGCAACTGAAATTTTTAAGAAACATTTGCTTGTGGATGCAGACAGACACATTTAGATTGGGTGGAAAAAACATAGCTACTCTTTTGTCACTCTTTCAGCTCTACTCTGTGCTAGATGAGGGTTATATCCCTCAGGAAATTGACTGGATATCAGGTGACAAAAATGAAAAGATTATCATCACACTTGGCCAGCACTTCAGGCCCTTCCTCATTGACATTTTCATTCACAAGGCCATCAGTGCCTAAAAAGCTTCTCAAGTACTGTTCCTAAAAAGCCCAGCCACTAAAGTAATCTTTAAGACAGAAAACATCAGGGAGACACAGAAAGGTTTGGAAAGTTTCATGGCTATATTAAATATCTTACCATGAGGACATTTTCAAAGATCTCAGTGTGTGTGTCATTGCATATGTGACATGACCATTTGCATATGGCATGAAGTGTCCACCCACATGATCATGTACTTGGAAATCAGATTAACATGTTCTTTAAAAAAAAAAAAGAATTTATTTGAGAGAGAGAGAGAGCAAGAGCATGAGTGGGAGAGGGGCAGAGGGAGAAGCAGACCCCCACGGAGCTGGGAGCCTGATGCGGGACTTGATCCCAGGACCCTGGGATCATGACCTAAGCCAAAGGCAGACGCTTAACCGACTGAGCCACCCAGGTGCCCAGATTAACATGTTCTTAAACTACATTTGCTAAAGCATAAATATACAAAATCCCTAGAAACCAATCCCTGCAAATAATTCTACTTGTGTTGTCAGAGAAATTTTATTTTAGAGACAAAGAAAATCAAAATCAAAAGAATCTGTCTGGGCAGGGAGGACATTTAAGAGCAAAGACAAACAACATTGGATGCAAAGCCAGGAGAATAAGACATGAAGAATGACTATACCATCCCTGGAGACTGTCTACATGTGATAATAAATGTTCATATTCCTTAAACAAGTTTGGGTCATAATTTCTGTTACTTGCAGCTGAAAGCATCCTACCTGATAATTAGTAGGGTAAAAGAGAATAAACATGTGATCATCATGTCATCTAACATTTTCTGTAAAGGTCTAGATAGTAAATGTTTTACACTTTGCAGGTCATTCATCTCTGTTAGAACTGCTCTGCACTGTAGGGTGAAAGCAGCCATAGACAACATGTAAATGAATCCGTATGGCTATGTTCCAATAAAACTTTATGACACTGAAATTCAAATTTCATATAATTTATTCTTCTTTTGGTTTCCTCCCAGATTTTAAAAAATACAAAAACTAATCTTAAACTTCCAGGGAATATGGCAGAGGAGGAAGGTCCTAGGCTCACCTTGTCCTATGGATATACCCAGAGAACACCCACATCAATATAAATAACTCAGAAAATGACCCAAAGGCTGGCAGAACAGACTCTCCACAGCTAACTGTAGAGAAGAGGGTAGGAAGGGTGGAAACAGAGTCAGGAGCCAAACTGACTCATGGGATTGTCCCTGGGAGAATAGGACATCATGGGCATGGAGAGGGGAGAGGAACAGACCACATACTGGTACCTCAGACCCAGGGAACTACACTGGGAAGATGACTTTTCATAACATTTGGCTTTAAAAACCAGAAGGGTCTAACTTTGTGTGTTCTTACAATTAGTGGGTTTAACACCTGGAACTTTAAAAATCAGCAGACTCAGCTCTGGGAGAGTCAGAGGGTGATAGGAAACTGAGTCCCTGCTCTTAAAGAGACAGCATAACAAACAGTCCTTTCGAGATACAGCACAGAAGCAGCAGTTTGAAAAATGTCTGGGGTGTACAGGAGAGAGATTTATTTACTAATCTCAGAGTGTGTGCTGAAGGGACAGAGAAGTCTTTGGGAGACTTCTCCAAGAACAAAAGAACTGACATGATATTTCTCTCTCCTACTTTCCAACCTAGATACAGAGACATCTGCCAGAACCAGCACAGTTCAAACACTCTCCACCTAGCTTGCTAACAGTATGCCCTATCCCGCATGCTCTTCTGTGGATTCACCCCCTCCAACCCAGCATCAGTGGGGTTTTTTCCCAGGCAACTGCAGATCCCCTCCTGCACCTGTTGGTACCATGCACCCTGCCCCTATGTTCTCCAATGGACCCATCCCCCTCCAATGTGCCCTTGGCAGTCCATCCAAAGCAATGCTACAAACAAGGCAGTGTGCAAGCAGCCCCAAAAGGAACCAGCACCACACCAAAGTGACTCCTGCCCCAAGGAGAGGGGAAGAGAACCATACACACCTTTCCAAATGTGGACCCAGCAGTGGGCTGGGGGCAGACATCTGGTCTGACAGCAGTCCCCACCCATCAACAAACCCTTCTTAGGAGGATGACACAGGAACCACACACTGCAGTTTGGTGCTACCACAGCTCTGGCAAATGCCTGGTTTGACTCAACCCAAGCCCAAGGCAGCCCCATACTGGCCCACTAACAACACAGGATCCAAACCCTGCTCAAAACAAGCAAAGAAAGCCATTGCAGATAACTGAACTAAAGGCAAATGCAGCTCAGCCACAACTGTAAGGTGCACACAACACACACAAGAGACACGACTGAAGTGCCAGGTTCTAGTGAACAGGGGTTGTTGCACTGAAGGGCACTACAGAACCTCTTCTTCATGAGGCCGCTACTTTCAAGAGCAGATGTAGCTGATTTTCCTAACACTTAGAAACAGTGAGTTAGAAAAAATGAGGAGATGGCAAATATGTCCCAAATGGAAGAACAGGACAAAATCACAGCAAGAAGCTAAATGAAACAGAGATAAGCAATATGCCTGATAGAGAATTTAAAGCCATGGTCATAAAGATACCCACTGGACTTGAGAAAAGAGTGGAGGATCTCAGTGAGAACTTCAACAAAGAGAAAAGAAATATAAAAAAGAACCAATCAGAGATGAAGAATTCAATAGCTGAAATTTAAAATACACTAGAGGTAATAAATAGTAGACTAGAGGAAACAGATCAGATCAGTGAGGTGGAAGACTGAGTAATGGAAAGTAAGCTGAACAGGAAAAAGGAAAAAGAATAATAAAAAATGAGAATAGGTTAAGTGAACTCAGAAACACCATCAAGTGTAATAACATTTGCTTTATAGGGATCCCAGAAGGAGGAGGAGAGAGATAAAAGGGGACAAACATTTATTTAAAGTAATAATAGCTCAACACTTCCCTAAACTGGAAAAAGAAACAGACATCCAGATCCAGGAAGCACAGAGAGACCCTAACAAAATCAACCCAAGGAGGTCCACACCACAACATATAGTAATTAAAATGGGAAAAAGTAGTGAAAAACAGAGAATTTTAAAAGCAGCAAGAGAGGGGTGCCTGGGTGGCTCAGTCAGTTAAGCATCTGCCTTCTGCTCAAGTCATGATCCCAGGGTCCTGGGATCGAGCCCAGCATCAGGCTCCCTGCTAAGCAGGGAGCCTGCTTCTCCCTCTCCTCCCCACTCATGCTCTCTGGCTATCTCTGTCTCTCTCTCTCTCAAATAAATAAATAAAATCTTAAATAAAAAAAAAGCAAAGAAAACAGTTACATACAAGGGAAAACCCATAAGGCTATCAGCTGATCTTTCAGCAGAACTTTGCAAGCCAAAAGGGAGTGGTGTGACAGTCAAAGTGCTAAAAGGGAAAAACCTACAACCAAGAACACTCCGTCCAATAAGGCTATCATTCAGAATAGAAGTAGAGATGAAAAGGTTCCCAAAGTTAAAGGAATTCATCACCACTAAACCAGCCTTATAAGAAATGTGAAAGGGGATTCTCTGAGTAGAAAGGAATTCCATAAGCAGGAATAAGAAAAGTGGGAAAGGAAAAAAATTCACAGGTATGCATAACACAAAGGTAGTAGATTAATCACTAAAACCAGTATGGAGGGGGCGCCTGGGTGGGTCGGTTAAGCGGCTGTCTTCGGCTCAGGTCATGATCCCAGGGTCCTGGGATCAAGCCCCGCATTGGGCTCCCTGCTCAGCAGAGAGCCTGCTTCTCCCTCTCCCTCTACCTGCTGCTCTGCCTACTTGTGCTCTCTATCTCTGTGTCAAATAAATAAAAAATATCTTAAAAAAAAAAACAAACAGTATGGAGGTTAAAGCACAAAAGCAGTACAATCAAGTATATCTATAAAAATCAGTCATTGGATTCACAAAATGAAAGGATGTAAGGTATGACACCATATATGTAAAACATGGTGTGGGGGGAGAGTAAAAATTCAGTGCTTTTAGAATGGGTTCAAACATAAGTGACCATCATCCTAATATAGACTGCTATATGCACAAAACATCATCTATAAACCTACTGATAACCACAAATCAAAAACCTGTAACAGATATGCAAAAAATAAAAAGGAAACCAAGCATACCACTAAAGAAAGCCATCAAACCACAAGAGAAAAGACCAAGAGAAGGGGTAGAGAAAAAGAAAAAAAGCCATAAAACAAGTGACAAAATGGCAATAAATATATAACTAACAACAATTATTTTGAATGTAAATGGATTAAATGTCCCAATCAAAAGACACAGGGTGACTTCATCAATTAAAAAAAAAAAAAACTAGACCCATCTATATGCTGCCTACAGGGCCTCATTTCAGACCTAAAGACACATGCAGATTGAAAGTGAAGGGATGAAAAATATATATCATGCAAGTGGAACTGAAAAGAAAGCTGGGGTAGGAATACTTATATTGGACAAAATGGACTTTAAAATAAAAAACTAATGATGTATTGTATGGTGACTAACATAATAAAAATAAGTTGAAAAAAATAAAAATAAAAAAAAATAAAACAAAGACTGTACCAAGAGGCAAAGAAGGACACTACATAATCATAAGAGAACAAGCCAACAAGAAGATATAACAATTGTAAATATTTATGCACTCAACATGGGAGCACCTAAATATATAAAGCAGCCGTTAACAAACATAAGGAAACTGGTAATAATACAATAATAGTAGGGGAATTTAACACCCCACCTATATCAGTGGATAGATCATCCAAACAGAAAATCAACAAGGAAACACTGGCTTCGAATGACACACTGAGCAGATGGATCTAACAAATATATTCAGAGCATTCCAAAACAGAAGAATACACATTCTTTTCAAGTACACATGGAACATTCTCCAGAATAGATCATATGCTGGCAACAAAACAAATCTCAACAAATTTAAAAAGACAAATCTTTTTTTTTTTAAGATTTTATTTATTTGACAGAGAGACACAGCAAGAGAGAGAACACAAGCAGGGGGAGTGGGAGAGGGAGAAGCAGGCTTCCCGCTGAGCAGGGAGCCTGATGAAGGGCTCGATCCCAGGACCCTGGAATCATGACCTGAGCCAAAGGCAGACACTTAATGACTGAGCCACCCAGTCTAAAAGACTGAAATCTTATCCATATTTTCCAACTGCAATGGTATGAACCTAGAAATCAACTGCAAGGAAAAATCTGGAAATAACACATGGAAGAAATAATACATGGAGGTTAAATAACATGCTACTAAACAATCAATAGGTCAGTGGCGGAGCAAGATGGCGGAGGAGTAGGAGACCTGGATTTCATCTGGTCTCAGGAATTCAGCTGAATAGGGATCAACCATTCTGAACACCTACGAACTCAACAGAAGACCGAAGAAGAGAGTAGCAACAACTCTCTGAACAGAGAAGCAACCACTTACTGGAAGCAGGGACCCAACAAATGGCAGAGCTGGGGAGACTCCCCTTCCTCCCCCGGGAGGAGCGGCGCGGGAGTGCACCACAGGGATCTGCTGGGTTTGGAGACTCCACACGGGGTCGGGTGCCAGAGATAGAAAAGCTTGGTCACAGTCCAGGTAAGCACAGAGTGCGGCCGGAGGAAAAAGTAAAACTTTATCGTGGCAAGATACTATATATAGAAAACCCTAAAGACTCCATCAATAAAAAAAAAAAAAACCTATTAGAACTGATAAATGCATTCAGTAAAGTCACAGGACACAAAATCAATATACAGAAATATGTTGCATTTTTGTACACTAATAATTAAGTAGCAGAAAAGTTATTTTTTTAAAGATTTTATTTATTTTTGAAAGGGGGGAGAGAGAGTGAGCATATGAACGAATGGGGGGCAGGGGCAGAGGAAGAAGCAGACTCTCAGCTGAGCAGGGAGCCCAATGCAGGACTTGATCCCAGGACCTTGGGATCATGACCTGAGCCAAAGGCAAACGCTTACCCAACTGAGCCACCCAGGTGCCCTAGAAAGAGAAATTAACAAAAACGATCCCATTTATAATTGTGCCAAAAAATAATAAAATATCTAGAAATAAACTTAACCAAGGCGGTGGAAGACCTATACTCTGACAACTATAAAACAATGATGAAAGAAATTTAAGATGACACAACAAATGGAAAGACATACCATACTCATGGATTGGGAGAATTTTGTTAAAATGTCTCTACTACCCAAAGCAGCTATAGATTTAATGCAATCCCTAAAAACTAACAACAGCATTTTTCACAGAATTAGAACAAATAATTCTAAAATTTGTATTGGAACCAGAAAAGACCCCAAAGAGCCAAAGCAATCTTGAAAAATGAGAACAAAACTGGAGGTATCACAATTTCAGGCTTCATAGCCATATTACAAAGCTGTAGTAATCAAAACAGTATGGTACTGGCACAAAAAGAGACACATAGATCAATGCAACAGAATAGAGAGCCCAGAAATAAAGCTGTGATTATATGGTCAATTAATCTATGACAAAGGAGGCAAGAATGTGCAATGGGAAAAAGGCAACCTCTTCAATAAATGGTGCTGGGAAAAATCAGCTACATGGAAATGAATAAAACCGGACCACTTTCTTACACTATACACAAAAATAAACTGAAAATTGATTAAAGACATAAATGTGAGACTCGAAACCATAAAAATCCTAGAAGATAGCACAGGCAAGTAATTTCTCTGACACTGGCCATAGCAACATTTTTCTAGATACGTCTTCTGAGGCACGGGAAACAAAAGCAAAAATTAACTATTGGGATTATATCAAAATGAAAAGTTTTTGCACAGCAAAGGAAACCATCAACAAAATGAAAAGGTAGCCTATTGTATGGGAGAAGTTATTTGCAAATGATATATCCAATACAGGGTTAATATCCAAAATGTATTAAGAACTTATACAACTCAACACCAAAAATTAAAAAAATGAATAGAAGATTTCAACAGATTTTTCTTTGAAGAAGACACACAAATGGCCAAAAGATATATGAAAAGATGTTTAATTAACATCACTAATCATCAGGGAAATGAAAGTCAAAACCAAAATGAGATACTACCTCACACCAGTCAGAATTGGCTAAAATCAAAACCACAAGAAACAATAGGTGTTGACAAGGATGTGGAGAAAAAAGAACCCTCATGCACTCTTAGTGGGAATGCAAACTGGTACAGTCAATATGGGAGTTCCTTAAAAAATTAAAAATAGAATTATCTTATGATCCAGTAATTCCACTACGTCTTTACCCAAAGAAAAAACACTACTCCAAAAAGATGTATGTACCCCAATATTTATTGTAGCATTATTTACAATAGCCAAAATATGGAATCAGCCCAGATGTCCATCCATGGATGAATGGATAAAAAAGAGGTGGTATGGGGGGGGGCGGAGCAAGATGGCGGAGGAGTAGGAGACCTGGATTTCGTCTGGTCTCAGGAATTCAGCTGAATAGGGATCAAACCATTCTGAACACCTACGAACTCAACAGGAGATCGAAGATAAGAATAGAAACAACACTCTGAACAGAAAAGCGACCACTTTCTGGAAGGTAGGACGTGCAGAGAAGTGAATCTGAGGCGATATTCGGGAGGATAGACGGCGGGGGAGGGGGCCTCCGTCGGCCGCTTCTGGCAAGTGCTAGAGCCGCGGAGCACAAAATCGGAACTTTTAGAAGTCGGCTCCGCTGAGGGACGTCGCTCCAGTGGCTAAGCGGGGGGTGGAACCCTCGCGGGACAGTGTGGTCTCAGGACCCTCGGGGTCACAGAAAGACCGGGGGAGCCTGAGTGCGGCAGAGCTCCCAGGTATCGGAGTGGGGAAGCCGGCTGCAGAGACGGAGCCGAGGCGCGGGCTCTCAGCTCGGGGTGGCCATAAACTGTGATCCGCGGCCCAGTCGGGCCACTGCTCCTCCAGCAGGGACCCAACAAGTGGCAGATCCGGGGAGACTCCCTTCCCTCCCCCAGGAGGAGCGGCGCGGGAGCGCACTGCAGGGATCTCCTGGGTTTGGAGACTCCACACGGGGTCGGGTGCCAGAGATAGAAACGGTCACAGGCGGGGTGAGCGCAGAGTGCGGCCGGAGACCGGGGAGACAGGAGTGACTGCTTTTCTCTGGGGGCGCACTGAGGAGTGGGGCCCCGAGTTCTCAGCTCCTCTGGGCGGAGATTGGGAGGCCACCATTTTCACCCTGGTCCTCCAAGGCTGTACCGAGAGCTTGCAGGGAACAAAAGCTCCTGAGATCAAACCGGAGCAGCTTGCTTAGCCCGGACCAGCAAGGGCGGGGCAATTCCACCTCCAGCAAAGACATTTGGGAATCACGGCAACAGGCCCCTCCCCCAGAAGATGGGCAGGAACAGCCAGCAAGCCAAGACCAAGTTTACCGATCAAGGAGAATGGGAGAACTCCAGCGCTAGGGGAATACTGCACATAGAATTCATGGCTTTTTTTTTACCATAATTCATTAGTTTTTCAAAGTTAATTTTTTTAACTGTTTTTTGAATTTTCCTTTTTCCCCTTTTCAAACAACATCTTATCAATCCCTTTCTTTAAAAAAAATTTTTTTTATTTTTCATTTTTAGAGTCATATTTTTATCCCTTCATAGTAGTTACCCTTATTTTTGCCATATATATATGTTGTTCTCTCTTTAAAATTTTGAGATACAATTTCTTCTAACATATCAAAATATACCCGAAATCACTAATATATGGCTTTGTTCTATTCTCCTGCCTGATCACATTCTCTTTTTTTTTTTTTCATTTTTCTTTTTCTTTTTAAATCTTCTTCTTTCTTTTTAAAAACAACTTATCATTTCCTTTTATACAATCTTTTATAATTTTCATCTTTACACTCATCTTCAATCCCTTCATTTTATCAACCTTTATTTTGTACATAAATAAGTCTTTCTTCCTTTAAAATTTTAGCAGGCACTTTCTTCTAACAGACCAAAATATGCCCAAAAGATAGTGTGGGGCACTGATCTATGCACTAGCCTGATCATATTTGATCATATTGTTTTTTTTTTGTTTTGTTCTGTTTTTGTTTGTTTTTATCTTTTTCCTTTTTTTTTTCCTCTTCTTTCTTTCCCTTTCTTGTCCCCTGGTTTCAGGTCTTTTCTGATTTGTATAGAGTATATTTGCTAGAGATGTTGTTAACCTGTTATCATTCTGTTCTCTCATTCATCTGTTCTCCTCTGGACAAAATTTCAAGACGAAAAAAATCACCTCAGCAAAAAGAACAAGAGGTAGTACCGTCAGTCAGGGAACTACTCAATAGGGACATTAGTA
>NW_027397081.1:11209844-11408123 GCF_003265705.2 Callorhinus ursinus | reverse complement strand
CTCAAGAAACAAGAAAGGTCTCAAATACACAACCTAACCCTACACCTAAAGGAGCTGGAGAAAGAACAGCAAATAAAGCCTAAACCCAGCAGGAGAAGAGAAATAATAAAGATCAGAGCAGAAATCAATGAACTAGAAACCAAAAGAACAGTAGAACAGATCAACGAAACTAGGAGCTGGTTCTTTGAAAGAATTAACAAGATTGATAAACCCCTGGCCAGACTGATCAAAAAGAAAAGAGAAATGACCCAAATCAACAAAATCATGAATGACAGAGGAGAGATCACAACCAACACCAAAGAAATACAAACAATTATAAGAACATATTATGAGCAACTCTATGCCAGCAAATTAGATAACCTGGAAGAAATGGGTGCATTCCTAGAGATGTATCAACTACCAAAACTGAACCAGGAAGAAGTAGAAAACCTGAACAGACCTATAACCCCTAAGGAAATTGAAGCAGTCATCAAACATCTCCCAACAAACAAAAGCCCAGGGCCAGATGGCTTCCCAGGGGAATTCTATCAGACATTTAAAGAAGAATTAATACCTATTCCCCTGAAACTGTTCCAAAAAATAGAAATGGAAGGAAAACTTCCAAACTCATTTTATGAGGCCAGCATTACCTTGATCCAAAACCAGACAAAGACCCCATCAAAAAGGAGAATTACAGACCAATATCCTTGATGAACATGGATGCAAAAATTCTCACCAAAATACTAGCCAATAGGATCCAACAGTACATTAAAAGGATTATTCACCACGACCAAGGGGGATTTATCCCTGGGCTGCAAGGTTGGTTCAACATCTGCAAATCAATCAACGCGATATAATACATCAACAAAAGAAAGAACAAGAATCATATGATCCTCTCAATAGATGCAGAAAAAACATTTGACAAAGTACAGCATCCTTTCTTGATCAAAACTCTTCAGAGTATAGGGATAGAGGGTACATACCTCAATATCATAAAAGCCATCTCTGAAAAACCTACAGCCAATATCATTCTCAATGGGGAAAAGCGCTTTTCCCCTAAGGTCAGGAACGCGGCAGGGATGTCCATTATCAGCACTGCTATTCAACGTAGTATTAGAAGTCCTAGCCACAGCAATCAGACAACAAAAAGAAATCAAAGGCATCCAAATCGGCAAAGAGGAAGTCAAACTCTCACTCTTTGCAGATGATATGATACTGTATGTGGAAAACCCAAAAGACTCCACCCCAAAACTGCTAGAACTCATACAGGAATTCAGTAAAGTAGCAGGAGATAAAACCAATGCACAGAAATCAGTGGCATTCCTATACACCACCAACAAGACAGAAGAGAGACAAATCAAGCAGTTGATCCCATTTACAATTGCACCCCAAACCAGAAGATACCTAAGATTAAATTTAACCAAAGAGGCAAAGGATCTGTACTCAGAAAACTATAAAATACTCATGAAAATGACATATCAGATAAAGGGCTAGTATCCAAAATCTATAAAGAACTTATCCAACTCAACACCCAAAGAACAAATAATCCAATCAAGAAATGGGCAGAAGACATGAACAGACATTTTTCCAAAGAAGCCATCCAAATGGCCAACAGACACATGAAAAAGTGCTCAACATCGCTTGGCATCAGGGAAATCCAAACCAACACCTCGATGAGGTACCACCTCACACCAGTCAGAATGGCGAAAATTAACAAGTCAGGAAATGACAGATGTTGGCGGGGATGCGGAGAAAGGGGAACCCTCCTACACAGTTGGTGGGAATGCAAGCTGGTGCAACCACTCTGGAAAACAGTATGGAGGTTCCTCAAACAGTTGAAAATAGAGCTACCATAAGATCCAGCAATTGCACTACTGGTAGCTGGCAGCATCTTCTTTAAAGGACAGGGGTTTTCTTCATTGTTTTACAGCCTAAATGTATAAAACTTCGAGCGAGGTCTCCATTGCAATAGGGCTGAACATTTGTAGTTAAATCCTAAGATTTTCTGTACCTCTCAGCCGACTTTGGAGAGGCAAGACTGATGTTGTGGAGCACAGTTATTCTTGCTGTTTGCTCCTGGTCATGTTGATTGTGGCACTTGGTAGGGAAGAGGTACCAATTCGAAGATGAACACCAAATAGCTGAGAGCTACCTTCTCCCTGAAGGCTTTTAACTACAATATAGGAAAGCTTGAGTTCCATCACTGCATACTAGCAGAGCCCATGTATGTGGCCTCTCAGAAGGTCCAAAGCTTTCAGATACCTATACACCTGTTAACTCCATCCCCAATATTCTTAAGGGTCACTCCTTAATCCACAATCTGTGTGTCCCCCTGGCACTTGTGTGGCTGTGACAATGAAGAGGACTAGCAGAGACAAAGCTGCAGGAGCAGAGCCACCAGGGGTGCAGCTGAGAACTTTGTCAGGACATGATACTCAAATTCTCCTAAGTGGCCCTGCATACCACTTTGGTACCAACTCCCTTCTTGCCCAAGACTCCTTTTCCTCTACTTCCCACTCCCCGACCCCTGGTTTCTCTGTTTTCCTCCATCTCTGCAGAGCACAGAAGACATCTCCACAGAGATGCACCCCAGAGTTATCCTTGGGATGTATTATTCATCTCTAGTTCTTTAAATAGGGCCACGCACACCATAGCATCTGATCAATATTTGCCAAATAAATGATGCTACATCTCTGTAGCTCCAGAACATGTTGTAAAGCAGAACATAAGTGGTAGTGTACACAGAACAGCACATTTTAAAAATCAAATTAATATAATCTTCTGTAAGATGAGAGGAAAAGAAACATGATAAAAGAGTAAGCAGCACAATCATCCATGAAGAAGGGTGATGGGCCAAAACTCTGTTTTTACAATTAGGATCACTGTTGATACTTCTTTACACCTGCTGTTCACTGGGTGAGGGTGGAGTGATTTGGAGCAGACATTATAATGTAGGGAATGGAGAAATAATCTAAGCATGAGGAAGCCCGGGTCTTAAAAAAATTTCATTCAGTCACAGATCACCTTGTTTTTTATTTCCCTCCTTTTTGATTATGCTAATGATACATACTGAGAACCTAAAAGATCCCAATAGAGAAGATATTGAAGCCATTGTAGGAAGAACAAGGCTCCATTCTGAGTACAATTCATTCAATGCACACTTTTTTTTTTTACTCAAAAACTATTTTATGGCAGACCTTAGCTGAGGATAAAGCATTAAACAATGCTTTTGGTCCCAGTCCTCACATAAGGAACTATCTAGAATGAAGAGTAGGATTCAGGGATGCAAAAGAGGAGCTGTAAGGAGAGCAACCTAGAGGGAAAGCATTCCAGAAGGAACAGCATGAATAAAAGGGCTCAGCTTTCACGTGACTTAGTATGCAGTCCCTCTCATTTGCTTTGTTTTCAAATAAGATGATTAATAAAACATCACTGGTACTTACGTTAGGGCTAAATGTATAGATCCTTTTTACAATTGAAAGGATTCCATAAAGACTGAAAAAAAAAGGTTTCATTTCTCCACTTATTCAATATAATCTCTCTCAGGATTCAATCTATCCTGGGTCAGACCAAGAACATAGCATTAAATGGCCTCATGATGTACTGTGGGCTTTTTAAATTAGGAAATACTTAATATTCCCTCAGTTTACCATGATTTGATAGCCTGGAAGACCAAAGTAAAGGAGATGGATAGAGTTAAATCAACTCTGCCTTAACTTGGGTCCCCAACTAAATTTTAAATTACTCTTTTAAGATTTTATTTATTTATTTATTTGAGAGAGAGAGAGAGAGAGCTCACAAGCAGGGGGAGAAGCAGAGGGAGAGGGAGAAGGAGGCTTCCTGCTGAGCAGGGAGCCTGATGCCAGGCTCAATCCCAGGACCCTAGGATCACGACCCCAGCTGAAGGCAGACACTTAAGGGACTGAGCCACCCAGGTGCCCCTAAATTACTCTTAAGTACGGAACTTGCCTTGAATCCCCTGTACTACATACATAGTACAAGACAGATTTTAAAATGTTTGTTAAACAAAAGGATGTATTGTTCAATACATTTTAAAGAGATATCATAGTTTCTGAAATGCCTAAGAGTTTCTGTAAATGTCAGTCTCTCCCCTTTGTGGCCCAGCTGTGAGAGGGTAATTATGGAATGAAAAAGTCTCTTTCTAAACTGTACATACAAAATAGAACTCAAGAGCTCTCCTAGCTACCCCATAGGACAGTTCTGGTGGATGTGACAAAATCTAGGAGTTTCACGCTATTCAGTTTCGGCACCAGCCTCTACTTGTTGTATTCACATTAAGTAGTAACACCTGCACCACCACCCTCACACATGCGTGTGCACACACACACACACACACAGGAGGGGCTGTACAATGGTTAGATCACAGGCTTGAGAGCCAGATTGACTATATTTGAATCATCACTTTGGTAGTTATTAATTTTATGGCTATAGACAAATTACTTAACATCTTCCTGCTTCATTTCTAATACATAAAATGAATATAAGGACCTACCTCAGAGTTGACTGTTTCCCCATATTTACTGAGAAGTAGGCAGCTAGCTGTCTGTATTTTCCCCCAAAAATCCTTCCACTGCCCTGAAAGACATGAGATCTCACATCCAAACCAATTCAAACCTTGAGCCTTCTGGTGATTTGTCTCTCTAAATATCAGGGACCTTTACACTTCATATATTTTGACAACCCACTTTAATGGCCACACCTTGAACCTTGTCATCTCCCAAATGACACCTCATACTTCACACTTTCAAACCACAGATTCTTACTCTTCTATATTTCTTATTTTCTCACTCTCATTACACTTCCCAGAAACCTTGAATTCACTCACTAATTCACTAAACAAAAATGTACTGAATACATTTTATGTCCCCATCATTGTTTCCTGGATTCTCCCATTGCCTTTCAACTTATAAGACCCCTGCTAGCCCATTTCCTTTTCTTCCCAACATAGGTTCTGTGGTTATTTACTTGAATTGTTTTCTCCCCTTAACCCTCAAATTCATGGAACACTTTTTTTTCAGTTTGAAGTCTGTTTCCTCAAAGGAAAGCATATATTAATTATTAATTTGTTAATTATTAAGTTTCATCTTCCTAAAGGTTAAAGGAGTAAAATCAAAATTGTTTCACTAGATATCACACATTCCTGGAGGTTACAAGTTAATTTGTATTCTTACCTTATACCACATATCAAATAAATCTCAGATTTATAGAGTCCACTGTTTTTAAAAATCCAATTTTTAAAAAATTTTATTTATTTTAGAGAGACAGTGAGAGAGAGAGAGAGCACAAGACGGGGTAGGGTCAGAGGGAGAAGCCCGACTCCCCGCTGAGCAGGGAGCCCAATGTGGGACTTGATCCCAGGAGTCCAGGATCATGACCTGAGCCGAAGGCAGTCGCTTAACCAACTGAGCCACGCAGCACCCTAAAAATCCAATTATTATAACAAACTCAGGGGATATAGTCTCTATGAGCACTTCTTTTAAAACTGTAGAAGACTGACTTCAGATAAACAAGAGATAAATGGTAAGAACACTTACAAACAAAATGATAATAGTTATCAAATCCAAATAACTAGACTACTAGCCGAAAACAAAACAAAACTACGGAGATTATGGTTGGAAAACAGAATGTAAATATTTTAAACTGAAACAACACAGAAATATCATAAATGACATTATACACATATATTAAAATATTCATGTATGCACATATATTAAACATTTTATACTTACATAAAATGTATGTTTTAATAAATAAGTTATATATGTAACTAATATATACTATTGTATAAGCTATATGTATTAGTTATAGTATTTATATGTTATATATAATAAATATACTACATACTATATACTATATCTAGTATATGCTATAATATACTATATATCATATAGTATATATACAACATATTAGACTATACACTATAGTCTATATATGTGCTACATACCATATATATATACACACATTACATAGTATAGACTATATACTATGTATGGTCATATAATTACAGTATATATTATTTTTTAAAAACATACATTTTTAAGTAAATAAGGGTAAACACAAAGGCAAATAATTTAGTAACCAAAAATATAGTACTGGAGAGAAAGAAACTGCAGCAAGGAAGTGTAAATAAATCATTTACCTACTTATGGTAAGAAGTCAACACATTGCCAATGAAAGAGAGATGAAATACTTTATATAAATTTATCGTACTTATAATTTCATGTTATAAAAAGACAATGACTAGAATAAAAACACAAACCTTTCCATTTTTTAGAACATACACACACGAATGCTTTTAAATTTCAACCCAGGGGCTCCTCGGTGGCTCAGTCGGTTAAGTGTCTGCCTTCAGCTCAGTTCATGATCCCAGGGTCCTGGGATGGAGCCCCACATTGGGCTCCCTGCTCAGCGGGGAGTCTGCTTCTCTCTCTGCCCCTCCCTCCCTCCTGCTCTGCTCTCTCTCGCTATCTCTCTCTCTCAAATAAATAAAATCTTTAAAAAAAATAAATTTCAGCCCAGTAATTCCATTTCCAGGATATAAGTATGAGATTATTCATTTCAACACTATATTAGTAGAAGATTGGGAAACTATAAGTCCACTAATAGGGGACAGGTTAAAGAACATACAGCCATACGATGTAATACTGTGTGTCCATCTTAATGGATAACAGAAGCAGCTCAATATGTACTGACATGGAAAGATATTCAAAATGCATCCTTGCATAAAAAACAAAGCACAGAATAATGCATGTAATATGCAATAACTCACATAAAAAACGAATGTATGTAATGTGTATATGCATCTTGTACACATACAGGCTCTAGAAAGATATTTATAAAAGAGATGAGTGATTAACTTGGAAAGGGAAACTCCTTGGTGGGAGACAGGAATCAAAGAGAATTCTTAATGCAAGGATGGTCTGATATTCACATATCAATCCATGTGATAAGCCACATTAACAAAATGAAGGATAAAAACCATACATCTCAATAGATGCAGAAAAAGCATTTGACAAAATTCAACATCCAGTCATGAATAAAAACTCTCAACAAAGTGGGCATAGAGAGGACATAATAAAGGCCAAACCCATAGCTAACATTATACTCAATGGTGATAAACTAAGAGCTTTTCCCCTAATATTAGGAAGAATATGAGGATGTCCACTCTCACCACTTTTATTCAACATACTACTAGAAGGCCTGGCATCTGCATTCAGGCAAGAAAAAGAAATAAAAGGCATCCAAATTGGAAAGGAAGAACTTTAAGTATCACTATTTGTAAAAGACATGATACTATATAGACAGAACCCTAAAGACTCCATCAAAAAACTATTAGATCTAATAAGTGAATTGAGTAAATTTGCAGGATATAAAACTTCTATACACTAATACCAAAGTAGCAGAAAGAGAAATTTAAAAAACAACTCCATTTATAATTGCATCAAAAAGAATAAAATAACTAGACATAAACTTAACCAAAGAGGTAAAAGACCTGTACTCTGAAAACCATAAAACACTGATGAAAGAAACTGAAGAGGACACAAACAAATGAAAAGACATACTGTGCTCATGAATTGGAAAAATATTGTTAAAATGTCCACACTACCCAGAGCAATCTATAAATTCAATGCAATACCTATCGAAATACCAATAGTAATTTTCACAAAACAAGAAGAAATAATCCTAAAATTGGGGTGGAATCACAAAGAAACCCGAATAGCCAAAGCAATCTTTAGAAAGAAGAATGAAGCTGGAAGTATCACAGTCCCAGATTTAAAGATTTACTACAAAGCTATAATAAGGCAAATGAACATGGCACTGGCACAAAAATAGACACAAAGATCAATAGAACAGGATAGAAAGCCTAGAAATAAACCCATGCTTATATGGTCAAGTAATCTACAAAAAAGAAGCCAAGAATATACAAAAGGGAAAAGACAGTCTCTCCAATAAATGGTGTAGGAAAACTGGACCACTTTATTATACCTTACTCAAAAACAAAACAAAACAAAACAAAAACCTCAAAATCAATTAAAGACCCGAAAGTGAGACATGAAACCATAAAAATCCTAGAGGAAAACACAGGCAATAATCTCTTTGATATCAGCCTTACCAACATTTTTCTAGATATGTCTACTCAGGCAAGGGAAACAAAAGCAAAAATAAGCTATTGGGACTTCACCAAAATAAAAAACTTTGCACAGCAAAGGAGACTACTGACATAACAAAAAGGCAACCTACTGAATGGGAGAATATATTTGCAAATGACATACCTGGTAAGAGATTAATATCTAAAATACATAAAGAGTTTATACACAACTCAATACCCCAAAAAACCCTCCAAGTAACCCAATTAAAAATGGGCAGGAGACATAAAACAGACATTTCTCCAAAGACATACAGATAGCCAATAGACATAAAAATAGATGCTCAACGTCACTAATCATCAGGAAAATGCAAATCAAACCCACAGTGAGATAACACTTTACCACCTGCCAGGATGGCTAAAATCAAAAAGATAAGAATTAACAAATGTTGGAAAGGATGTAGAGAATAAAGAACCTTCATGCACTGTTGGTGGGAATACAAATTGGTGCAGCCACTGGGGAAAACAGTATGGAGGTACATCAAAAAGTTAAAAATAGAATTATCATATAATCCAGTAGTTTTACTACTAGGTATTTATGCAAAGAACACAAAAATACTAATTTAAAAAGATATATGCACTTCTATGTTTATGGCAGCATTATTTACAATTGCCGAATTATGGATATGATATGGATATGATAGATGAATGGATAAAGACGTGGGGGTGTGTATACACCTACATACTACACCTACATACACATATGTACATATACATATAGTGGAATATTACTCAACCATAATAAAGAATGAAATCATTTATAACAACATGGATGGATCTAGAGGGTATAACGCTAAGTGAAATAAGTCAGTCTGAAAAAGACAAATACCATATGATCTCATTCTTATGTGGAATTTAAGAAACAAAAGAACAAAGAAAAAAAGAGACAAAACAAAAAACAGACTCTTAACCATACAGAACAAACTGATGGATATCCGAGGGGAGGTGGGTAAGGGGATGGGTGAAATTGAAGGGGATTAAGAGTATACTTGTCATGCTGAAGAGTGAATAATGTATAGAATCACTGAATCACTATATTGTACAACTGAAATATAACACTGTATGTTAACTATACTGGAATTAAAATCTCTAAAAAACAAAACAAACATACACACACACACACAAATTAAAAATAACCAAAGAGGTGAAAGACCTGTACTTTGAAAACTATGACAACAGTGATGGAAGAAACTGAAGATGACACAAAGAAACGGAAAGACATTCCATGCTCATGGATCAGAAAACCAATACCATTAAAATGTCTATACTACTCAAAGCAATCTACATAATTAATGCAATCCCTATCAAAATATCAACAGCATTTTTCACAGAGCTAGAACAAACAATTCTAAAACTTGTATGGAACCACAAAAGACCCCAAATAGCCAAAGCAATCTTGAAGAAGAAAAGCAAAGCTGGAAGCATCACAATTCTGGGCTTCAAGTTATATTACAAATCAAACTTAGTAAAAAAAAAAAAAAAAGAAAAGAAAAGAAAAGAAAGCTATAGCAATCAAAACAGTATGGTACTAGCACAAAAAAAGACACATAGATCAATGGAACAGAATAGAAAGCCCAGAAATGAACCCACAACTATATGGTCAATTAATCTACAAAGCAGGAAAGACTATCCAATGGGAAAAGGACAGTCTCTTCAACAAATGGTGTTGGGGAAACTGGACAACAACATGCAAAAGAATGAAACTGGGCCACTTTCTTACACCATACACAAAAATAGACTCAAAATGAATGAAAGACCTAAGTGTGAGAGAGGAAACCATCAAAATCCTAGAGAACACAGGCAGTAACCTCTGACGTTGATCATAGCAACTTCTTACTAGATATGTCCCCTGAAGCAAAAGAAATAAGAGCAAAAATAAACTGTTGGGATTTCATCAAGATAAAAAGCTTCTACACAGCGAAGGAAACAATCAACAAAACTAAAAGGCAACCTATGGAATGGGAGAAGATATTTGCAAATGAAATATCTGATAAAGGGTTAGTATCCAAAATCAATAAAGAACTTATAAAATACCCCGCAAAAAACCCCAATAATTGTTAAAAATAAGCAGAAGATATGAATAGACATTTTTCCAAAGAAGATATAAAGAAGGCCAACAGACACATAAAAAGATGCTCAACATCATTCACCATCAGGGAGATGCAAGTCAAAACCACAATCAGATACACCTCACACCAGTCAGAATGGCTAAAATCAACAACACAAGAAACAGCACATGTTGGCGAGGATGCAGAGAAAGGGGAGCCCTTGTTCACTGTTGGTGAGAATGCAAACTGGTGCAGCTGCTCTGGAAAACAGTATGGAGGTTCCTCAAAAAGTTAAAAATAGAACTAACCTATGATCCAGCAATTGCACTACAAGATATTTACCCAAAGGATACAAAAATACTGATTCGAAGGATACCCCAATGTTTACAGCAGCATTATCTACAATAGCCAAATTATGGAAAGAGCCCAAATGTCCATCTACTGATAAATGGATAAAGAAGATGTGTTATATATATAAATCGAGTATTAGTCATAAAAAGGAATGAAATCTTGCCATTTGCAATGACGTGGATGGAGCTAGAGAGTATAATGCTAAGCGAAATAAGTCAGAAAAACACATATACCATACGATTTCACTCACGTGCAAAAGTTAAGAAACAAAACAGATGAACTTGGGGAGGGGGGAAAGAGAGGCAAACTGGAAAATGCACTCTTAACTATAGAGAGCAAACGGAGGGTTGCTGGAGGGAGGTGGGAGGGGCGATGGGTTAAATGGGTGATGGGGATGAAGGAGTGCACTTGTGATGAGCACTGGGTGATGTATGCAGAGATGAATCACTGAATTCTACACCTGAAACTATTATTACACTGTATGTTAACTAACGAATTTAAATAAAAACCTGAAAAAGGAAAAAGGAGAGAAGTTTCTTTGACACTGCATTCCCTTTTGTAACTTTTGAAATTTGAACCATGTTTATGTGATACCTATTCAAAAATTAGTAAATTTTTATAAAAGGATAACTTCATATTTCACTGTTAAAAATGTTTAGTTTTTTACTATGATTTTTCCTTTTATTCTATTAGGACTTAAAAATAGTGAAATATTTAATATTTACTTCTTTCAATTTAGTTATAACCATTTCTTAATCAAAACAAAATTTCTTAGCATATATTTTTATTTTTTATTAAAGATTTTACTTATCAATTTGACAGAGAGAGAGAGAGTGAGAGCAGGAACCAAGCAGGGGGAGTGGGAGAGGGAGAAGCAAGCTTCCCGCTGAGCAGAGAGCCCAATGTGGGGCTCGATCCCAGGACCCTGGGATCATGACCTGAGCTGAAGGCAGACGTTTAACGACTGAGCCACCCAGGCGCCCTTAGCATATATTTTTAAGTTGAATATTTTTTAATGAGTTTTAGCATCCTATAGAATAGTGGTTTAAGTAAAAATGGAATAATTGATGCATATGTTTTACCTTTAGCACTTTAATTATGGCAATTCCTGAACTGGACATTTGGTAGTAATATATGAATAAAGATACAAATCCATCATGAAGGTTAACAGAGACAGGCTCAGCCATGTACATACCATATGTCACATTCTTTACCATTTCAGTTTTGGTGTGGATAAGAGATGCCTACCTTTCTGCATCACAGTAGTACCTTCATTATGTTCTTACACCATGAAGTGCCCCTGGATCCAGCCAGTTTCATCAGCAGAGACTGAGCTAAGAATAAAGGGAATCATGGAGAAGGCAGACTAATTGATCCCACCCAGACCTTTCACCCATATGACATCACCACCAGTGGCACATACAGCAGACCTACCATCCTCCACCCTTGAGATACATACTGCTGGAGGTGAGGGACCACTTGGGATGCAGGGAAAGAATATGGCCGGAATTTCCCAGGGGCCAAGATGTCTTCCACAGCCCAGAAGGCAGGCACTTCAGGAAAGGTGAGACCAACAATGGCACCTACCTTGTCAGCTTCACTTTGTTCTGGGAGGGCCAGGTCTCTGTCTTTCCACCTCATCTACCCCAGCAAAGGGGTGTGGACTCTCTGAAGGGCAAAGAATCAAGGCTATGACAGAATGATCTTCACAGGCCCATGTGCGAATGTCACCTTTAGGGTCCTCTTTGACCCTAAACAAAACTGTTCAACTGTGTCAGTACCTGCATGCTGGAGACCAAGAAGCATGAAGCCTCATCACATGCCCTATGACAGCCTGACCCACATGACCACCAATGAATTAGCCAAAAAGAGTAGAGCCTTTTAAGGTAAGCAAGCCTTCGAACCTAATGTGCAATTAGACAGGTAGCTTATTTTCCTTTATCAACTACCCCAATCATTTTAATTGACAGTGAGCCCTGCATTCTCAATGTCAAAATACCTATTGGTTATTAGCTTTGTTTTCCTAAAGGCCACACAGTTCTATCAGCTAACCTTCTTCACACAGCTTCTTTTTTGGTCCTTCAGGACTAGAGATGAATGACTCCCTGCTGTTGTGAGCCCCAGAGTACTGCACCATCATTGTTGGTTTCCTTAAATCCCACCCTTTATTAATCCACCTGGGTTACCAAGTTTGAATGTGTCATCTGTCTCCTGCTGGGCCTGAAACTGAGCCAGAGGAAACTTCACGTGCAAATTTACCAAAAAGGCATTCACAAAATTTAAAAAAAGACAATGTGGCTGGTGATTAGTAGCCAAGGAGGAAAGTGATGGAAGGTAAGGCACAAAGGTGGCCAGGACCAGCCATATCATGAAGAATCTTTTGTAGGAGTTTGGATATTATATCAAGTAAAATGGAAAGATATCAAAGTGTTCCATGCAGAGAAACACTTTTTTAATTAATATGTATTTTATTAATACATACACATTGTCCAAAAAAATCAAGTTGAGCTAACTATAGCATCGACCATACCAATTTCTACTACACTCTCCCTTCCCCAGATGCAGCTGTTTTGAAATATTTTAATTGCTTTAAACACTATTTACCACCATACTTTCTAAATGTTGTGCTTATGTAGCTTGGTCAGCTACACAAATCTCAATTTTCTTGAACAAATGAGGGATTTAGTTTTCTGGGGTAAAAGAAGCCTGGAGGCAATGCAGGGCTGACACAGCACCTAATTTGCCTCCAAGGACCCATCTGAAACCCCTCTGTTTGCCTCCTCAACATGTGGCTTTCTCATGCTTGTTACCTCAGTATCTCAAGAACGATGCTCCACATTCATCAGCTCAACTGTGGTCTAGGCAAGAAGAGGAAAGGCAGAGGGCAAGAGGTAAAGCCACGTTCCAGTTGCATCTGCCACTCAGTGATTTCTGGTCATACATCACTGGGCAGGATAATGTAAAATGACCACCTTTACTGACAAGAAAGGCAGGGAAATATAACATTTTGCTAAGCATGCTGCCACCGTGTTCTATAAATAAGGGAGAGAGGAGAAAGGACCCTGCATTTGTCACCAGCAGTATTAAAACATTGCTATTTCTTGATGTTTCCATTTTCCATTTCATTCCATTCCATTATCAATTTCCAGGGTTGGTAGTAAAAGCTTCAGTTCTCTTATATCACACTTGCACCCCATTTGCCTTCACTATATTCTCCCAATATATCCTCAGTTGACCCTTGGACAACACAGGTCTGAAGAGCACAGGCCCACTGATGTGTGGATTTTTTTTTCCAATAAATATATGGAAAATTATTTGGAGGTTTGCGACAATTTGAAAAAACTCACAAACCACATAGCCCAGAAATACAGAAAAAAAAATTAAGAAAAAGTGTCATGAATTCATAAAACATATGTAGATACTAGTCTATTTTGTCATTTGTCACCATAAAATGTATACAAATTAAGTGAAAATTTATCAAAATTTATACACATAAACACAGACCCTACATACATGGCATCCCTCATAGTCAAAAGAAGTGTAAACAAAGATGCAGCATTAAATCATTAACTGTATAAAATTCACTGTAGTACATACTGCACTACTATCATAATTTTGGTAACTATCTCCTGTTGCTATTGCGGTAAGCTCAAGTGTTGTGAGTATCCATGTAAAATGCCCTAGGTCGGTAATCATCCCTGCGTGAACAGTTTCTCTCTCCAATAAGTTATGTATCATAGTAAAAAGTAATCTCTTGAGGTTCTCACATTTTTTATTGTGTCTTGTGCAATACCATAAACCTTGAATAACACCACGGGACTCATACAAAGTGGCACTAGTGATTCTGGGAGTGCCCCCAAAAAGGAGAGAATAGTTGTGACATTATAAGGAAAAGTTGACTTGTTTGATATGTACCATAGTCTGCAGCTGTGATTTGCCCATCATTTGAAGATAAGTGAAGCCAGTGTAAAGACCACTGTAAAAAAAAAATAAAAGGAAATTTGCGAAGTTGTCGCTGCAGCTATGCCAGCAGGAGCAAAAACTGTATATTTTGCAAAATGCCTTTCTATCTCACAATGAAAATACAGCTTTTATGTGGGTGCAAAGATTGCTATAAGAAAGGCATAGCTACAGACTTAATGATTCAAGAAAGAAATGAAGTCATTATATGACAAAGCAAAAGGCAGGTGAAGGATCTAAAGCTGGGCAATTTAATGCCAGCAAAGGATAGTCTGGTAATTTGAGAGAGAAGTTTGACTTTAAAAATGTTAAGCTAACAGGAGAAGCAGCTTCACCTGACCAAGAGGCAACAGATGGGTTTCCAGACACTATTAAGAAAATCACTGAGAAAGGATTTCTGCCTGAACAGGTTTTTAATGCAGATGAAAGTGCTCTATTTGGGGGCGACGGGGGGGTGCTGTGCCACAAAGGATATTTATGAGTAAGTGAGCATGAGGGTTTAACACAGAAAGGGATAGGTTAACTCTACCATTTTGTGCAAATGCAGTTGGGTTTGTGATCAGGACTGCCCTTGTCTATAAAGCTGCTAGCTTCTAACCCTTGAAAAAGATAAACACCAGTTGCCAGTCTTTTGGTTGTACATAAGGCCTGGACAGTGAGAACTCTTCTGGGTTGTTTCTATTGATGCTTTGTCCCTGAAGTCAGGAAGCAACCTGCCAGCGAGAGACTGACTTTTAAAGTTCTTCTGATATTGGGCAATGTTTCTGGCCATGCAGAACCCCTTGAGTTCAACATCAAAGGTGTCAAAGTGGTCTACCTTCCCCCAAATACTGAATTAGAATTCAGTCTCTAGATCAGGGAGTGAAAAAGGACCTTTAAAGCTCATTACACATGGTACTGTAGGGAAAAGATTATCAACACTATGGAAGAAACCCTGAAAATTACAACATCATGCAAGTCTGGAAGGATTACACCATTGAAAATGCCATGGTTTATAGAGAAAAGGCCTTGAAGGCCATCAAACTCAAAATGATACATTTCTGATAGAGAAAACTGTGTCCAGATGTTATGCATGACTTCAAAGGATTTAAGGCAGCCACTCAAGGAAATCATAAAAGAGATTGTGGATATGACCCAAAAAAATAAGATTAGGGGGTAAAGGGTTTCAAGATAATGGATTTGGAGAAATTCAAGACCTGATAGGCACCTTACCAGTGGAATTCACAGAAGACGACTTGATGGAGATGAGTGCTTCTGAACCAGTGCCAGATAATGAGAAAGAAGGCATAGAAGAAACAGTGTCAGAAAAAAATTGATATCAGACAATCTGGCAGAAGGGTTCCACATCATTCAGGATTGCTTTTAACTTCTTTTAGGACATGGGCCCTACTATGATATGGGTACTGAAACTAAAGCAGATAGTGGAAGGACTGGTACTATGCAGAAACATTTCTGGAGAAATGAAAAAGCAAAAAGACAGAAATTATGATGTTTTTCCATGAAGTGTTTCCATATTTCTTTCCACCTCCACTACCCGTTCTGCCTCTGCTACCCAAGACAGCAAGACCAACCCTTCCTTTTCCTCCTCAGCCTATTAAATTTGAAAATGATGAGGATGAAAACCTTTTTGATAATCTACTTCCACTTAATGAATAATCATGTCATATGGTTAATAAACTTATCTGTTACATATGTGTGAGGGCCTTTGTATGAAAATCTAATAACTGTACAGCAAGAACTCTAGATGTTCTTGTGTCATCCATAATCATCATCACCTAAGTATTCATCATGTAGAACATCATGTGTAAGACTTACATGGAAATGGGGCGCCTGGGTGGCTCAGTCGTTGGGCGTCTGCCTTTGGCTCAGGTCATGATCCCAGGGTCCTAGGATGGAGCCCTGCATCAGGCTCCCTGCTCGGCGGGAAGCCTGCTTCTCCCTCTCCCACTCCCCCTGCTTGTGTTCCCTCTCTCGCTGTGTCTCTGTCAAATAAATAAATAAAATCTTAAAAAAAAAAAAAAAGACTTACATGGAAATGGATAGCTTAACCTTACATAGGCATCAGGTGAGTGATATTTAATATAAAATTACTAATGTGTTAGTTTTCTGTTTTATAACTTTGCTTTCAAAGAATTACATCACAGTACAGTTTGCTTCTCTCTCATAATTAGAGAAACTGTGTTTCTGCCTGTCATCACAGGTAAGTGGGTTTTTGTTGTTTTTTTTTAATTTTTAGTTTTTACTTTTTTTAAAATTTTATTTGTGTTATGTTAGTCAACATTTTTAATTTAACAATGTTTCCAGTACAGTATTATGACTGTGACTATGGTTTAACATTTTATAACAATTTATTCATTAGTGGATAGACTAGGCTACAGTGAAGTAATTGTATCAAATTACACTAGGCTACCGTAAGGCAATCACATTGCTTGCTCTTCATTATCAGTGCATGAATCATTACACAAAATCATTACAATAATTACAAGAAATTCATAGTTTCTTTTTCACATTTTTTTTCTTTTTTGATGTCTAGTGTTAGTAATAAATTCATATTTACAGTGTTTTGTATCATACAAGACAATATCGATATTGGTACTGACAGTTCATTTTGTAAACAGACAACATAAACTTATAGTTTCGATGCAGCACAGTATTGTAAATGTTTTTTCTCCTTATAATTTTCTTAAAAATATTTCTCTACCTCCCTTTATTGTAAAAATACAATAAATAATATATATAACATACAAAATATGTGTTAATTGACCATTTATGCTATCAGGAAGGCTTCTGGTCCACAGGTTATTAGTAGTTAAGCTCTGTGGGAGCCAAAAGTTTTATGCAGATTTTTGACTGTGTAGATCATTGGCATCCCAACCCCTGTGTTGTTTAAGGGTCAACTGTATGTACAAGAGCTTTTTAGTTAAATTAGTAGTGTATACATTGCAAATTCAATTTGCTATCTGTTGAGCCACATAGCATACCTTCCCTCCCCTCAAATCACAAATTTTTGGTTTTATTTGCTTTGTTTTCTATGTATTTATCTTTAATTTGACCACATCCTCCATCATATCTGTGAAAATTCTTCTAATTTTCTAAAATATCACTGACATCAGTGTTTCAAGTCTATCTTTATCCAGCAGAATTCTTCCCCAGAGCATTTTATACATCTATTCCAGTCAGAAATGGCTACTCTCTATCTGCTGGACAGGGTAACCAACCTGGGGAACCCAACCCCCTCCCCCTGCCACTTTCCTGTGTAGCACCTCCTCTCTCCTGAGTTTACTCATTTTGATCAAGCATATCTTCACAAAACTTTATAAGGGAAAAATTTTAATTTTCACTTCTTACCTATCCAAAAGTATTTTTATTCTACCATGGCACTTGTTGGACAGTTTGGCTGAGTCTAGAATTCTGGGTTGATAATGGTTTTCCTTCAAAATTTTAAAGTCCATTATTTTTCAGTTCTCTGTAACTACAGAAAAGTTCAGTGCTGTTATAATTTATAAAAGCTATTATATCTGTTTCATCTTCTCATCTCTTCTCTTCAAATCATCTCTTTAGAGTGGTGTTATGATTGTATGATTTGAGGTGAGTAGGAGTAAAGATTTTTTCACTTATTGGCTGAACACACTATACATCCTTTCAAACTAGAGGCCCCTCCCCCCCACTTGTGCTCTCTCTCTCTAAAAATAAAATAAAAATAAAAAGAGTGAGTTAAGGGAAATGTGTGACATCAAGTGTAATAACATTTGCATTATAGGCATCCCAAAGAGAAAAGAAAGAGGCAGACAATTTATCTGAAGAAATAATAGCCAAAAACTTCCCAAATCTGGGGAAGGAAATACATATGCAGGTCCAGGAAGCACAGAAAGCCCCTAACATGATGAACCCAAGGATGTCCATACCAAGACACATAATAACTGAAATGGCAAAAAGTAATCATAAAGATAGAATTTTAAAAGCAGCAAAACAAAATGGTTACATGGAAGGAAAACCTCATAAGGCTATCAGATGATTTTTTAGCAGAAACTGTGTAGGCTTGAAGAGAGTAGCATGATATATTCCAAGTAGCATGACGTATTCAAAAGAAGTGCTGAAAGAAAAAATACAACCAAGACTATTCTACCTGACAAGATTATCATTCAGGATTGAAGGAGAGATAAAGAGTTTCCCAGACAAACAAACTTAAAGGAGTTCATCACCACTAAAGCAGCCTTGCAAAGAAATGTTAAAAGGAATTTTTCAAGTGGAGAAAAAAGCCCTAACTAGGAGAAAATTATGAAAGAAATTTCACAACTAAAAGCAAACACATAGTAAACATAGTATCTTAACCACTTATAAAGCCAGTATGGAGGTTAAAAAACAAAATTAGTAATATCAATTGTATCTACAAAAAGTCAAGGGATACATTTTTTAAAAAATATATAAAATATAACATCATATACATAAAACAAAGAAGGGGAAGTAAAAATTTAGTGCTTTTAGAAGGTATTTGAACTTAACCATCATTTTAATATATACTGCAATACACATAGGGTGTTATATATGAACCTAATGGTAAATGTAAATCAAAGACCTATAATAAATACACAAAAAAATAAAGGAACCCAAGCATAACACTAAAGAAAGCAGTCAAATCACAAAGAGAGCAAGAAAAAAGGAAGAGAACTACAAAAACAACCAGAAAACAATTAACAAAATAGTAATAAGTACATACCTATCAATAATTTCTTTATAAGCAAATGGACCAAATGCTCCAATCTAAAGAAATAGGCTGAATGAATGGATTAAAAAAAAAAAAAAGACCCATCTATATGCTGCCTACAAGAGACTCACTTCAGACCTAATGACACATACAGACTGCAAGTGAAGGGATGGAAAATATATTCCATGCAAATGGAAGCAAAAAATGGGAGAGAGGAGCAAAATTTATTTCAGACAAAATAGACTTTATTGACTTATTTACTGCGAGCACAAGGGTAGGGCAGAGGGAGAGAGAGAATCTTACGTAGGCTCCATGCTTAGCATGGAGCCCAACACGGGGCTTGATCTCATGACCTGAGATCATGACCTGAGTTGAAATCAAGAGTCAGACACTTAACTGAGCCACCCAGGTGCTCCAGACAAAATGGACTTTAAAACAAAGACTGTAACAAGAGACAAAGATGTGTACTACATAATGAAAAAGGGATCAATTACAAAAAGAGGATATAACTATTATAAATATCTATGGACCCAACATAACAGCAAATAAATACATAAGGAAATATTAAAAGACATAAAGAGAAAAAAATGACAATAATACAATAGTAGGGAATTTTAATACCCTATTTACATCAACAGATAGATCATCCAGACAGAAAATTAACAAGGAAATAGTGGCTTTGAACAACATATTAGACCAGATGAAGTTAAGGATATATACAGAACATTCTATCAAAAACAGCAAAATACACATTCTTTTCCAGGGCACATGAACTTCCTCCAGGAGATATCACACACAAAAAAATAAAAAAAAAAGTCTCAATAAATGTAAGATTGAAATCACATCAATAATATATTTTAATCACAATATGAAACTAGAAATCAATAACAAGGAAAATATTGGAAAAAAACCACAAACATGTGACAGCTACACAACATGCTATTAAACAATGAATGGGTCCACCAAAAAATCAAAGAGGAAATTAAAAAATACAACGAGGCAAATAAAAATTAAATACAATGATCCAAAATCTTAGGCACACAGCAAAAGCAGTTCTAACAGGGAAGTTTATAGCAATACAGACCTACATCAAGAAACAAGAAAAATCTCAAATAAGCAATCTAACTTTGCACCTAATGGAACTAGAAAAAGAAGAAGAAATAAAGCCCAAAGTTAGTAGAAGGAAGAAAATAATAAAGATTAGAGAAGAAATAAAGAAAAAAGAGACTGATAAAAAAAAAATCTATGAAACCAAGAGCTGGTTACGTGAAAAGAGAAACAAAAGTGATAAACCTTTAGCTGGAGTCATCAACAAAAAAAGAGATGACTCAAATAAAATCAGAAATGAAGGAGGAGAAATAATAACTGACACCACAGAAATACAAAGAATTATAAGAGATTTCAGTGAAAAAATATATGGCAGCAAATTAGATAACCTAGAAGAAATGGATAAATTCCTGGAAACATACAATCCTCCAAACCTGAATCAGGAAGGAAGAGAAAATCTAAACAGGCCAATTACTAGTATCAAAATGGAATCAGTAGTCAAAAAACTTCCAACAAACAGAAGGGCAGAACAAGATGGACCTACAGGTGAATTCCACCAAACGTTTAAAAACCAGTTAATGCCTATTCTCAAACTATTCAAAAAAAAAAAAATAGGAGAGGAAAGAAAACTTTCAAATTCATTTGGTGAGGCCAGTATTACCCTGATATCAAAACCAAAAACACTACAAAACAACAAAACTACAGGCCAATGCTCCTGATGAACATCGATGCAAAAATTCTCAACAAAATATTAGCAAATCAAATTCAACAATACATTTAAAAAATTATCCATCATGGGGGTGCCTGGGGGCCTCAGTTAAGCATCCAACTCTTGGTTGCAGCTCAGGTCATGATCTCACGGTCCTGGCTCCATACTCAGTGGGGAATCTGCTTCAGATTCTCTCTCCCTGCCCTTTTATCCCTCCCCTCCTCACTCACTCCCTCACTCTCTCTCTCTCTCTCTCAAATAAACAAGTAAAACCTTTTTTATAAGAAATTTAGTTTTTGAGAAAGAAAAAGTGCATATGTGTACATGTGGTGGGGAGGGGCAGAGGGAGAGAGAGAGAGAGAATCTTTCAAGCAGACTCCACACTGAGCACGGAACCTGACATGAGGCTCAATCCCAAGACCCTGAGATCACAACCTGAGCTGAAACCGAGTCTGCCACCCAGGCGCCCCAATAAATAAAATCTTTAAAAAAATTATCCATAATGATCAAGTTGGACTTATTCCAGGCATGCAAGGGTGGTTAAATATTTGCAAATAAATCAATGTGATACATCACCTTAACAAGAGGAAAGATAAAAAACCACGTGATCATCTCAACAGATGCAGAAAAGGCATCTGACCAAAAAATACAACATCCATTCATAATACAAAATCTCAACAAAGTAGGTTTAGAGGAAACATAACATCATAAAGGACATATATGACAAACCCACAGCTAACATCATGATCAGTGGTGAAAATATGAAGAGTTTCCTCTAAGATCAGGAACAACACAAGGATGTCCACTATCGCCACTTTTATTCAACACACTACTGAAAGTCCTAGCCACGGCATCAGACGAGAAAAAGAAAAGTCATCCAAAATGGAAAGCAAAACTGTCACTATTTCCAGATGACATAATATTATATATAAAAAACCCTAAAAACCCCACCAAAAAACTATTAAAACTAATAAGTAAATTCAGTATAGTTACAGGATACAAAATCAATTACAGAAACCCAATGCATTTCTATACACTAGTAACTAAGTGGCAAAAAAGAGAAATCAAGAAAATAATCCATTTATAATTATACACACAAAAAAAATAAAATCTGAGGAATAAATTTAACCAAGGAGATGAAAGACTTATACTCTGAAAATACAAGACATTGATGAAAGAAATTGAATATGACACAAATGGAAAAATATACCATGGTCACAGATTAGAACAATTAATATCACTAAAATATCCGTACCAACCCAAAGCAATCTACAGACTCAATGAAATTTCTATTAAAATACCAATAAGACTTTTCACAGAACTAAAATAACCCTAAAATTTGTATGGAACCACAAAAGGCCTTGAATAGCCAAAGAAATCTTGAGAAAGAACAACAAAGCTGAAGATATCACAATCCCAAATTTCAAGATATACTACAAAGCTGTTAAAATCAAAACAGTATGGTTGGCAGAAAAATAGATCAATAGAACAGAAGAGAGAGTTCAGAAATAAACCCACAATTATATAGTCAATTAACCTATGACAAAGGAGGCAAGAATATACAGTGGAGAAAAGATCTTTTTAGTAAATGGTGTGGGTAAACTGGACAGCTACATGGAAAAGAATAAAAGTGAGCCACATTCTTACACCATACACAAAAATAAACTCAACATGAATTAAAGACCTAAATCTAAGGCCTGAAAACATAAAAGCATAAAACAAAACATAGGCGGTAATGTCTTGGATATCAGCCTTAGCAACATAATTTATGGATATGTCTCCTCAAGTAAGGGAAACAAAAGCAAAAATAAACTATTTGGACTACACCAAAATAAAAAGCTTTTGCACTGGAAAGGAAATCATCAATAAAACAAAAAGGCAAACTACCAGGGAGAAGATATTTACAAATAATATATCCAATAATGGATTAACATCCAAAATATATAAAGAACTTATACAACTCACCAAAAAAAATCCAATTAAAACATGAACAGAGCCCCTGAATAGACATTTTTCCAAAGAACATACAGATGGCCAGTAGACAGATGAAAACATGCTCAATATCACTAATTACCAGGGAAATGCAAATCAAAGCCACAATGAGATAGCACCTCACACAACTGAGAATGGCTAGCATCAAAAAGACAAGAAATAAAAAATGTTGGAGAGGATGTAGAGAAAAGAGAACTCTCAAGCACTGTTGGTGGGAATGTAAACTGGTACAACTACTGTAAAAAACAGTACGGATTCCTCAAAAAATTAAAAATACAAATACCACATGATCTAGTAACTCCACTATGGGGCATTTAGCCAAAGGAAATGAAAACACTAATTTGCAAAGATATATTTTCACACCTTTGTTTATTGCAGCATTATTTGCAACAGCCAAGATATGGAAGCAACCCAAGTGTCCATCAACAGATAAATGGATAAAGAAGATGTGGTGTATGTATACAGTGGAATGTTACTCAGCCATAAAAAACAATGAAATCTTGCCATTTGTGAAAACATGGATGGACCTAGAAGATATTATGCTAAGTGAGATAAGTCAAAGACAAATACCATATGTGCTCGCTTTGGCAGCACATACACTAAAGACAAATACCATATGATTCACTTATATGTGGAATCTAAAAAACGAATGAAAAAATGAAATATTTTTTATTTGTTGTTTTTAGTTTCACATTTTAATTTAAATTCCAGTTAGTTACATACAGTGTATTATTAGTTTCAGGTGTAGAATTTAGTGATTCATCACTTATAAACAACACCCAGTACTCATCACAAGTGTCCTCCTTAATGAAACAAGTTTTTAAACACAGAGGTCAAACTGGTTGCCAGAGAGAGGTGATGGGGGGATTGGTGAAATATATAAAGCGGATTAAGAGGTACAAATTTATGCTTATATAATAACTCATGAGGATGAAAAGTACAGCATAGAAAATAAAGTCAATAATATAGTAACATGATGAGAGATGGTAATTAAACTTACTGTGTTGAACATTTCATAATCACAAAAGCACTATATTGTAGAACTGAAACTAAGATTATGTAGCAACTATACTTCAACAGAAAAAGATATTTAGTAGGCAAAATAAAATGAACTTGGTTAACGGAGAGTCAATAAGTTGGATCAATCAAGAATATACTACTAACTCCTACATATATGGTCAAATGATCTTTCACAAGGGTGCCAAGACTATTTAATGGGGAAAGGAAAGTCTTTTCAACAAATGGTGTTGAAAAAAACAGATATCCATATGCAAAAAGAATGAAGTTTGATCCTTACCTTACTTACACCATAGGAAAAAAATAACTCAAAATGCATCATAGTCCTAAACATAAGACCTAAAATAATTAAACTCTTAGAAGAAAACAGAGAAAGCCTTATAACATTGAATCTTGATGATGATTTTTTGGATATGACACCAAAAACATAGGCAACAAAAGCAAAAATAGGTAAATTTTGTCTACATCGAATTTTAAAACCTCTGTGCATCAGACACAATCAACAGGATGAAAAGGCAACTTAAGGAATGGGAGAAAACAATTACAAATCAAATATCTGATAAGAAGCCAATATCCAGAATACATAAAGAATTCCTACAAGTCAGCAATAATAAAAATCCAAATAATCTGATTTTAAAATGGGTAAAGGACTTAAAAAGGCGTTTCTCCAAAGAAGATATACAGATGTCAATGAGCATAAAAAAGATGTTTGATATCATTAATCATTAGAGAAATGTAAATCAAAACCACAATGAGATATCATTTCAGACCCATTAGGATGGATGTTATTTTAAAAAAACAGAGGTGTGCCTGGATAGCTCAGTCAGTTCAGTATCCAACTTGGTTTCAGCTCAGGTCATGAGCTCATGGGTCGTGAGACTGAGCCCCACATTGGGCTCCATGCTCAGTGCAGAGTCTGCTTGAGGTTTTTCTCTCTGCCCCTCCCCCCCACTCACGTGCTCTAAATAATCTTTAAAAAAAAAAAAGAAAATAACAAGTGTTCACAAGGATGTGGAGAAATTAGAACCCCTGTGTACTATTGATGAAAATGTATAATGGTGTAGCCATTAAAGAAGACAGTATGGCAGTTCCTCAAAAAAATAAAAATGGAATTACCATATGACTTAGCAATACCTCTTCTCGATATAAATCCAAAAGAATTGATAGCAAGGTCTCAAAAATATATTTGCATACCCACAGTCATAATAGCATTATTCACAATAGCCAAGAGGTGAAAGCAATTCAAATGTCAATTGACAGATAAATGGATAAACAAAATGTGATATATACGTGCAGTGGGACGTTATTCAATCTTAAAAAGGAAGGAAATTCTGACACATGCTATAACATGTTTGAAACTTCAGGACATTATGCTAAGTAAAATAAGCTCATCATAAAAAGGCAAAAGCGCCTTATGATTTCATTTTATATGAGGTATTTAGAATAGTCAAACTCATCTAAACAGAAAGTGGAATGGTGCTTGCCAGAGGAAAAGGGGAATGAAGAGTTGTTATTTAATGCATATAGAGTTTCAGTTTTGAAAGATGAGAAAGTTCTGGAAATTGGTTGCACAACAATGTGAATATACTTGGCAATACTGAACTGTACACTTAAAAATGGTTAAAATGATAAATCTTATATGTATTTTACAATTTTTAAAAAGAACATACCTGTATTTCTCCTAATATAGACAAATATAATCTAAAATACATCTGTTACAAAATACTTAGATATTCTTGATGATTTGTAACAAACACCTTTTTTGCATGGATAATCTTACAAAGTCCCATGGAATTTCATACTATGTATAACCTGACAAGTCCCAAATCTACACATATAATGTGGGCAATTTCCTCTGAACTCTTCCAGACTGACATATCCAACTGCCAATGAACATCTCAATTTGAATGGCATAACATACATCTCAAGCTTAAGCCCTAAGTGTCCAAAACCAAATTCTTCATTTTCCTCCATAAATCTGTTCTATCCTGTTTTCCTCATCTCAATAAACAGCAATGCATTTCTTGCCAGTTATCCAGGCCTGAAAAATATGAAGTCTCCCACATATGCTTGACATTAATTCCACCATCAAATCCTATTTTCTTCACCTTCAAACAATATCTAGAATTTTATGACTTTTCACCACCTTCATTGTAACTGTGTGTACCCCATCATCATCCCTCACCTACACTATTGCAATGGCATTCAATTTTTGTCTGCCTGTTTCCAATCTTGGGCACTATAGTCCATTTTTCAACTACATCCAGAAAAATCCATTTAAAATATAATATAAATTGGGTCACATTCTTACATGTCACACCTTTGCTCAAAACACTCCAGTGATTTTTTTATCTACTCAGAGTATGAGCAAAAGATCTCATCCTGACTCACAAGGCCCTACATGTTCTTGCCTCTCATTACCTCTCTGGCTTCATATACTACCATCTTTGCCCCTTATTTATTACCTTCCAGTCTCACTACTTTCTTGGCTTTAACTCAACAGGATATAGGTTTTGGAGCCTGAAATCCCTGCATAAGCCTAAATCTCCAAAGGGGTAGACTGGAAAAAATATACCCACTGGTAATGAAAGATAACAAAGAAGCTTCTCAGTTTTGTCCTAATCTCTTGTAAAGAAGGTAAAATCTCACCTGTGTCCTGCCTTGATAAAGAAACTCTGATCTATACTATCTGTTCAATTCAGGAAACCCCAACCCAATAACAAAGAAAGTAAACAAGCAAGATGGGAATAATTCCTTAAGGTAACTTAACAGAAACAAATGCAAACTCTTCCTGAATTCATACACTCAAAACAAACCACACAGGATTATCATAGGTAAATTCAACCAATCATAAAATCACAATCCAGAATTACATAAGACAACCATCCTACATAAGAATAGGAAGATATCTTGCAATTAGACCTCCAATAACTTCATGTGAGAGTTATCACTAAAGAATATAATTATTTAACGTTATTAAAGGCAGGGGAGGGGCTTAGATAGTGGTGGAGGAGGATCCTGAGCTCACCCTGTCCCACCTTCTCAACTATCATCTACAACCAAGTCAATAAACCAGAGGGTGATCTGAACACCAGCAGAACAAACTCCACAACTAAATAGAAGAAATTGAATCTGAAAGGTTAGGAAGGTCAGAAAGGTGGAACGAGACTGCCCACAGGAGGGAGGGAGCTGTGCACTCAGACAAGGCAGAGACACAGCCCTTGCACCAGGAGCTCACATGGGGAAGACTAATCCCCATAAAGTTTGGCTTTAAAAAAAATCAGACAGGCTGAATTCTGTGGGTTTGTAAAAACAGTGGGACTTGGAGCCCAGAGCTTTAAAAGTCAGCCGACTCAGCACTAGGTGAGCCAGGAGGGTGAGTGATAACTGGGTCTCTGCCCTTAAAGGGACAGCAGCCTGCACGAAGAGGCAACATAAAAACAGTTCACACAATGCCAGGGGGATATGGGAGACAGATCTGTTCATACTGATTTTGGAGTGTGCTGGGGAACTGTCTGAAAATGGGAGAGATGGGAGGTGACATTTTCCAAACCACCCCACTAGCATAAACACAGAGATACTGTGGGAGGAAGGACTGCACAGACACTTGCTCCCTAATCCACTAGCAATGCACCATGCCCACAAGTTCTTCTGATGACTTGCCTACTCCAATCCTGCTAGCCTCAGCCCTAGGCTCAGGGCAAATTTTGTTAAAGCCACCTGTGTGACCTGCTCACCAGCTGGGTGCATAGCTGTCACTGCACACGATGCACATCCACTGCATCTCACCCAGCCATGTGCCCCCAGGCACGCTTGATGGAATGAAGAGCAGGATGAAAGAAGCAGAGGAACAAATTAGTGACCTAAAAGACAGAGTAATGGAAAGTAATCAAGCTGAACAAAAGAGAGAAAATAATTATGCAAAATGAAAATAAACTTAGGGAACTCTCTATCAAACATAATAATATTCATACTGTGGGAGTCCCAGAAGAAGAAGAAGAGAGAAAAGGGGGCAGAAAATTTATTTGAAGAAATAATAGCTGAAAACTTCCCTAATTTGGGGAAGGAAACAGATATCCATTACCTAACTTGCGTACACCACGCCCCACCCCCACCAACTGGGCCTGCCTCAGTCCCTCTGCTGTGGGTCCCCTCCCCTAGAAGACCAGTGCAAACTCTGCCAACACAAAGTTTCTTGACCTCCTGTGGAGGACACATGCATCTTGTTAAAACTGTACCCCCACCTATGGTCACTTTGCAGAGCAGCCCCAGCTGGCCCTGGTCTCTGCACATCCCCTGGGGAAGAGGACCAGCAAGCAGAGCTTACAGCACTACACCCATACACACATGCTTTCTGGAGAGGCCCCAGCCAGCATAGTCTCAGCAGCTGTGTCGCCTGTGGAAGAGCACCAGCGCAACCTTGTTAAAAGTGCACACATCACCCACTACTTTCAAGAGCAAGAGACGTGGCTGACTTTCCTAACACAAAGACACACAGAGGTAGGCAAAATGAGGACACAGAGAAATATGTCACAAATGAAAGAGCAGAACAAAAAATTACAGCAAGATATTTAAGTGAAATGGAGATCATATATATGCCTGACAGAGAAATTAAAGTAATGATCATAAAGATACTCACTGGACTTGAGAAGAGTGGATAATTCAGTGAGACCCTTAACACAAAGGTTAAAAAAAAAAGAAGAGATGAAGAGATGAAGAACACAATAATTGAAATTAAAAATGCAGTTGATGGAATAGCAGACTAGAGGAAGCAGAGGAATAAATTAACGACCCAGAAGGCAGAGTAATGGAAAGGAATCAATCTGAGCAAGCAAGAAAAAAAATACAAAATGAGAATAGACTTAGGAAATTCAGTGACTCCATGAAGCATAATAACATTTGCATTATAGGGATCCCAGGAGAAGAAGAGAGAGAAAGGGAGCAGAAAATTTATTTAAAGAAATAATAGCTGAAAACTTCCCAGATCTGGAGAGGGAAATATATCCAGATCCAGAAAGCACAGAGAACCCCCCAAAAAATAAACCCAATGAGGTCCACACCAAGACACATAGTAATTAAAATGAAAAAGAGTAGTCATAAAGAACAATTTTAAAAGCAGCAAAAAAAGGGGGGGGGGGAAGTGACATACAAGAGAAACTCCATAAAGCTATCAGAAGATTTTTCAACAGAAATTTTGCAGGCCAGAGAGAGTGGCATAATATATTCAAAGTGCTGAAAGGCAAAAATCTGCCACCAAGAATACTCTATCCAGAAAGGCTATCATTTAAAATAGAAAAGGAGATAAAGAGTCTCTCAGACAAAACTAAAGAAGTTCATGACCAATAAAACACCCCTACAAGAAATAGTAAAGGAGACACTTTGAGTGGAAAGGAAAAAGTGTGAGAATCTGAAAAGTAAAAAACAAAAAAGCAATAAAAGTAAGTGTATCTGTAAAACTCAGTCAAGGGATTCACAAAATAAAAGGAGTAAAATATGACACCATATACCTAAAACATGAGGGGGAAATGAGTAAAGAATGGGTTCAAGTTTAAGAGACCTTCAACTTCATTTAGATGGCTATATGCATTAGATGTTATATACAAACCTACTGGTGACCACAAATCGAAAACCAGTAATAGATATGGAAAAATAAAGAGAAAGAAATCCAAGTTTATCACTAAAGACAACAAACCATGAAAGAAAGAGAAGACAGAATCAGAGAAAAACTACAAAAATAACCACAAAACAAGTAACAAAATGGAAATCAATACCTATCTGTCAATAATTACTCTTAATATAAGTGGACTAAATGCTCCAACCAAAAGAAATAAGGTGACAGAGTGGATGTAAAAACAAGACCCATCTATAGGCTGCCTACAAGAAACTCATATCAAACTTAAAGACACTTGCAGATTGAAAGTGAGGGGATGGAGAAACATTTATCATGCAAATGAATATCAAAAGAAGGCTGGGATAGCAATACTCAGAGCAGACAAAATAGACTTTGAAACAAAGACTGTAATAAGAGACAAAGAAAGGACTATATAATAACAAAGGGGACAATCCAACAAGAAGATATAACAATTATAAATATTTATGCATCCAACATGGGAGCACCTAAATACATAGAACAATTAATAACAAGCATAAAGGAAATAACTGAAAGTAATACAGTAATAGTAGGGAACCTTAACACCCATTTACACCAATGCACAGATAATCCAAACAGAAAATCAATAAGGAACCAGTGGCTTTGAACGACACACTGGAACAGATGGATTTAACAGATATATTCGGAACATTCCATCCTAAAACATCAGAATACGCTTTCTTTTCAAGTGCACATGGAACATTCTCCAGAAGAGATCACATATTAGGCCAAAAAACAAGTCTCAACAAATTCAAAAAGAATGAAATCATACCATGCGTCTTTTCTGACCACAAGGCTATGAAACTAGAAATCAACCACAAGAAATAATCTGCAAAAACCATAAATACATAGAGGTTAAACAACATGCTACTAAACAATGAATGGGTCAACCAAGAAATGAAAGAAGGAATAAAATATTACATGGAAATAAATAAAAATGCAAACACAGTGGTACAAGCTTTGGGATGCAGCAAAAATGGTTGAAAGTGGGAAGTTTATACCAATAATGGCCAACCTCAAGAAGCAAGAAAAATCTCAAGTAAACCTACCTGTACACCTAAAGGAGCTAGAAAAAGAAGATCAAACAAAACCCAAAACTAGTACAAGGAAGGAAATAATAAAGATTAAAGGAAACAGTCAACAAAACTAAAAGGCAACCTACGGAACGGGAGAAGATTTTTGCAAATAACATAACAGATAAAGGGCTGGTATCCAAAATCTATAAAGAACTTATCAAACTCAACATCCAAGAAACAAATAATCCAGTCAAGAAATGGGCAGAAGACATGAGCAGACATTTCTCCAAAGAAGTCATACAAATGGCCAACAGACACATGAAAAAATGTTCTACATCACTCGGCATCAGGGAAATATAAATCAAGACCACAATGAGATACCACCTCACACCAGTCAGAATGGATATAATTAACAAGTCAGGAAACAACAAACATTGGTGAGGATGCAGAGAAAGGGGAACCCTTTTACACTGTTGGTGGGAATGCAAGCTGGTCCAGCCACTCTGGAAAACAGTATGGAGGTTCTTCAAGAAGTTAAAAATAGAGCTACCCTACAATCCAGCAATTACACTACTGGGTATTTACCCCAAAGATAAAAAGGTTGTGATCCGAAAGGGCACCTGCACCCCAATGTTTATAGTAGTAATGTCCACAATAGCCAAACTGTGGAGGGAGCCCAGATGTCTATCAACAGATGAATGGATAAAGATGTGGTAAATATATATAATGGAATATTACTCAGCCATCAGAAAGGATGAAATCTTACCATTTAAATCAACATGGAGGGGAACTGGAGGGTATTATGTTAAGCGAAATAAGTCAAAGACAGAGAAAGACAATTATCATATGGTTTCACTCATATGTGTATATGAGTGCGTATGTGTATATATATATATATATGAAATAGTGCAGAGGATCATAGGGGAAGGGAGGGAAAACTGAATGGGAAGAAATCAAAGAGGGAGACAAACCATGAGAGACTCTTAACTATAGGAAACAAACTGAGGAACTGAGGGTTGCTGGAAGGGTGGTTGGTGGGTGGATGGGGTAACTGGGTGATGGGCATTAAGGAGGGCACGTGATGTGATGAGCACTGGGTGTTATATGCAACTGATGAATTACTGAACTCTACATCTGAAACTAATGATGTACTATATGTTGGCTAAATGAATTTAAATTTTAAAAAAAAGATTAAAGCAAAAATAGAAATTTTAAAAATAGAACAGATCAATGAAACGAGAAATTCATTCTTTAAAACATCAATAAAATTGATAAACCTCAAGCCAGACTCATCAAAAGAGACAGAAGACTCAAATAAAATCACAAACGAAAGAGGAAAAATAACACCACAGAAATACAATTTTAAGAGAATATTATGAAAAATTATATGCCAACAAATTGGACAACATAGAATGGATAAATTTCTAGAAACACATAACCTACCAAAACTGAATAGAAAATTTGAACAGAAGGATTACCAGCAATGAAACTGAATCAGTAATCAAACAACTTCCAACAAACAAAAGTCCAGGATCAGATGGCTTCACAGGCAAATTCTACAAAACATTTAAAGAGGAGTTAATACTATTCTTCTCAAACTATTCCAAAAAACAGAAAAGGAATGAAAACTTCCAAATTCATTCTATGAGGCCAGCATTACCCTGACACCAAAACCAGATAAAGACACCACTAAAAAAGAGAACTACAGACCAATATCTCTAATGTGTATGGATACAAAAATCCTCAAAAGTACTAGCAAACTGAATCCAACAATACATTAAAAAATCATTCACCACAATCAAGTGGGACTTATTCCTGGGATGCAAGTGTGGTTCAATATTCACAAATGAATCAACATGACACATCATATCAATAAAAGAAAGGGTAAGAACCACGTCATTGCAATGGACACAGAAAAAGCATTTGACGAAGTATAACATTCATTCATGATAAAAACCCTCAACAAAGTAGGTTTTGAGGAAACATACCTCAACATAATAGAGACCTTATTTGAAAAACCCACAGCGAACATCATACTCAATAGGAAAAAAATTAAAGCTTTCCCCCTAAGGTCAAGAACAAGACAGGGTTGTCTCCTCTCACCACGTTTATTCAATATAGTACTGAAAGTCCTAGCCACAGCAATCAGACAACAAAAAGAAATAAAAGGTATCCAAATTGGTAAGGAAGAAGTAAAACTTTCACTCTTTGCAGATGACATGATATTTTTTATAGAAAACCCAAAAGACTCTCCCAAAATACTACTAGAACTGATAAATGAATTCAGTAAAGTCACAGGATACAAAATTGATGTACAGAAATATGTTGCATTTCTGTACCAATAATGAAGGAGAAAGAGAAATTAAGGAAACAATCTCATTTACAAATGCACCAAAAATAATAAAATACCTAGAAATAGACTTAACCAAAGAACTGCACTTTGAAAACTCTAAACACTGATGAAAGAAATTGAAGATGACCAAAGAAATGGAAAGACATTCCATGCTCAAGTAACATTCTATATAAACTATATTCTAATTTAAAAAAATTTCAACTTCTGATACAAACAATATGGATTAATCTAAAAATCATTACGCTCAGGGGAAAAAAGTTAGACAAAAAAGAACACATACTGCGTGATTTCATTTGTATGAAGTTCAAGCACCAACAAAATGACTCTGTTGATAGAAAACATTAATTGTGATTGCTTGCGGGGTGGGGAGGGAGGACTGACTGGAAGGGAGCATGAGGAAACTCAAAGGATGGAAAAGTTCTGTACCTGGCTTGATATGTTGCTTACACAGATTTTTTTAAAAATATTATTTATTTATTTATTTATTTATTTATTTATTTATTTATTTATTTATTTCAGAGAGAGCAAGCCAGTGAGCAGGGGAGCGGCAGTGGAGGGAGAGAGAGTCTAAAGCAGACTCCTCATTGAGCATGGAGCTCAATGCGGGGCTGGACCTCACAAACCTGAGATCACGAGGTGAGCAGAAAACCAACAGTCGGATCACTCAGGCATCCCTGGTTACACAGATTTGTCAAAACTCATTAAATTGTACAATTAAGATATGTGCATCTTATTGTTTGTAAAGTATATTCAATTTTTACAAAGGCTAAAAACAAAGCAATTAAACCCATAAAAACAAAATCTATAAATCAAAATTGTTATGATGAGGGCAACTATATTCAGAAGTCTCACAGCCTTCAATATATTTATTTTTTAAAAAATGAAAATAAATTTGAAAAAACGTCAAAAAGAAAAGAAGCCTATGGGTTGAAGAGAAATAAATGTAAAAGTAGATATTATTCAAAGATAAACAAATATAGATACAAATAAATCCTAGAGCTAATTTCTTTGAAAATATCAATAAATGATAAACTGTCTAGCAGATTTAAATAGAAAACACATTCAAATCATTTAAAGTGAGGATTAGACTTTATTCACAGATTATAATGGTGTAAGAAATTTTAATGCACCACTCTAAGCTACAAATTCTGAAAATACAGATGAAATGCACAATTTTCTAAGAACACATAAACTTCCAGAAACGACTTGAGAAAGTAGTCCATCTGGATACCAATAACTATGAAAGAAATAAAAATTTTTGCCTAGGGAATAACTCCAAATGCTGTACCATGTCTAAATAATTTAACTAGTGAATTCTAGCAGAGCTTCAGGGACAGATAACTCACATGTAATTTAAACTGTTCTGGAGCAAAGAGAAAGATGGCATGCTTCCCAGTTCCTTTTCCCAAACCAGCAATACTCTAATTCCAAAGTCCAACAAATAGAGCACAGAAAAAGGAAATCACAGGGCGCCTGGGTGGCTCAGTTGGTTAAGTGACTGCCTTTGGCTCAGGTCATGATCCTGGAGTCCCGGGATCGAGTCCCACATCGGGCTCCCTGCTCAGCAAGGAGTCTGCTTCTCCCTCTGACCTTCTTCCCTCTCGTGCTCTCATTCTAATAAATAAAATCTTAAAAAAAAAAAGGAAATCACAGACTAATCTCCCTATGAATATAAATAACATACTAATCCAGTAGCATGTTAAATATGACAATCACTTCAATACCTCAGAATATTGGAAAGTAATTATTTTAATAAGTACAAAGATAAAAAATAACTAAAATAAATGCAATATTAAAGTAAATACAAAAGTTTCCTGGTAATAGAAGCAAACCTCTTTAATCCATTAGAGAATATTTCTTATATTTGATATTAATAATGAAATACTAAGGCCCATTCACATTAAATTCAAGAACAAGAGCAGCATGCTTATTGTCTTGCACTTTTCTGGAAGTTTTAACCAATTCAATAAAGGATAGAAGAATTTGTTCAAGTGATAACTTTTAGAAGCCTGGGGAGAAATTTCAGAGGATGCTTCTCTAAATAGAAAACCCAGGTAAATTAAATGAAAGGCACTAGTAAAGTAACTACATTAGAAATATACAAAATGAACCATTTTTTCTATATACCACAAGAAATCAGTTAAGAAATTTAATAGGGACAAAAGTGCCCCATTTTAAACCACCACCAGAAACCTAAAATGTCTACGAGACAGTTTAATAAAGAAATGTGAAACAGCTTATATGAAAACTATCAAATTTTACTGAGGACCAGAAAAGTTCTTTATTAGAATGTTTAGTATCATACACATGTTAATGAAAATACCAACAAAATGCCTAAGAAGTTAACACAATAATTCCAATGTTCATTTGAAAGAATAAACATGTTATAAATGGCAGAAATTATTTTTAAAGGATGGGTTATAAGTTAACAATAAAAGATGTATTTTTGTCAAATGTTAAAATGTACCATAAAGATACAGAAATAAAAATAAGAGTGTTGCAACAAGAATAAAGAAGCAATTACATATAATCATTTCCTCTATGATAAAAATGCCATCTGGAATCAAAAGAACCCCTCTCTAGGAAAGAGAAGAGTTATTCCCACTTAACAGAGGAGGAAACTGCGGATCAGATAGTAATTTGCTCAAAGTCACCCAGTTAGCACCCAGCTGGAAAACATTATTGACAGTGATTATTTCTTAAAGATGAGATTACAGATGATTATTTTTCTTTGTGATGATCCCTTTTAAGTTTTTTTGTTTGTTTGTTTTTATTTATGAGAGAAAGTGAGAGAGCATGAGTGGAGGTGCGGGGCAGAGGGAGAGGGAAAAGCAGACTCCCTGCTGAGCAGGGAGCCAGATGCGGGGCTTCATCCCAGGACCCTGGGACCATGACCTGAGCCAAAGGCAGACACTTAACCAACTGAGCCACCCAGGCGCCCCCTTTCTATAACAAATAGAAATAGTAAGGATAATATTTTGAAATAGTAAACTGATAGAAATTTCATTTCCCATATGTTGTGCTATTTTTGCCTAATCAACAGTATTCATCATTTTGGGGAGAAAAAGAAGAATTGCTCAGTTTTGATCTTCAAACCAGTATTCCAGCACACAGACACAGAAAACTTGAAAGCTAGGTTTGGTTGTTTGGTTGGTTTGGTTTTTGAGGGGACAATACCCTCCAAAGGATATGTAATACCCTTCATATATCAAAGAGAGTCAAGTCTGGTCAACTTAATCAGTTTTACAAAATCTATAAAGTAGGCAAGAAAGAAGATAGGGGACTCCCACCACCTAGAGAGGAAAAGAATATAGCCCTTTACCCAATGGGAAAAGCAGCTGGGAGAGGGGAGGGAGAGAAGCCATTAAGGCAAGTCTTCAATTCTGCCCCCACAACTCCCACAGTCAAACTTTGGGGAAGGTGCAATAAAAATGCCTCAGATAGTTTGAGGTCATACCCATGGGGGGACTTGGATTTCACTTTCCATTTGTAACTATAATAAAAGAATGGCTTTGTAGGTATATTGTGCCAATGTACAACAGAGTGGCAACAATGACATAGGTAAACACCACCAAGGGATAAGGGGAGGGGAGAGAGGGACAATGACGCTGGGTCACATCAGGTCATCAGTGGGACATGACAGAGAACTTCCCCAGGAGCAACCATCATCCTGCATTTCCCTTGACTGGAAAACAGGCAAGGACAGCAGCAGATGCTCAGAGATGAGGTGGCATGAATCACACATCAATCAGAGCAGTGGGGACCAGCAGAGAAAGCTGTTTCTTAGGATAGAATTTCTCCTGCTACCAAGAGATCATGTAACCATCTCTCTGAGCCCGGATAGCACCCAGATAAACAGAAAGGGAGGGTGAGCAAGGGAGATAGGGCAGGAAGAGGAATCCTCCAACACTGTCCATTTAACAACAAGAGAAATGGGGAAGTAATCTGAATACCATTTTAAACTGGAAGAGACATTTGCTGGTGATGGGAAAACTGACTTTTGTTCCCTCAACAGCAAGAACAGTATTAATTCAGTCATAGAAAAATTAGAAAGCTACAGTGATCTGAGTTTTAGTTTATTGATTTTGCCCCCGCTATGTGTTTTTCCTAAGAATTATCTATCATGTGTTTAACCACTTGTGGCGTGCCAGGCACTGTGCTGAATGTTTTACACTCATATCATATTCTGTACAACAATCACAAGAGGCAGGTGGTGGCATAATCCTTGAACCACAGAAGAGCAAATAGCAATTTGAAAGATTAAGTAAATTTTACCAAGATTAGAGAACAAATAGGTGACAGAGAAAAGACCTGAGTCCAATGCCAGAACCTCTCACTCGAACCCTATGGAATACTACCTATGTGCTACTAGTATGCTCCCTCTTCAGATGTTTAAAGAAAGCAGTTAAATGACTAACCCAACCAGCAAGCAGCAGAGGTGGGGTGTGAGTCAAGTGGTCTGGCTCAAGACGTGCCAGTTTCTATTTCTTGAACAATGTTTAAGTATCTTAACAAATCTATTTATTAAAATTTTAAATCTTACTGTTGCTTGCTTAACTATGGAAAACATAGGGAATACGAAACTAGATTAGGATAGTGAGAAATGAAAAACTAAAAAGATAACAATCTAAAGTTCAGTAAAGTTTTATAAATAGAAAAGTTGTGGGGCACCTGGGTGGCTCAGTCAGTTAAGCCTCCGCCTTCGACTCAGGTCATGATCTCAGGGTCCTGGGATCAGGCTGCATGGGCTCCTGGCTCAACGGGGAGTCTGTTTCTCCCTCTGCCCCTCCCCCTGCTCATGCTCTGTCCCATATAAATAAATAAAATCTTTTAAAAAAATGGAAACTTAGTGAAACAGACAAGTTGTAAAAAGGAGTAAAATTATTGGTAGCTGAATGGGAACAGTGAGAAAACACAATCATTGTAACCTAGCAATGTGGGATTACAACTAATCCCCATGAATGGGTATGACTCAATGAATTGGTATGGAGTCCAAGAAATAATGCTGAGAAAACCTTGTGGATTTTACATGCTCAGAACTCATAAGAAAGTCATTACCTCTTACTGCAAAAAAAAAAAAAAAAAAACAAAAAAAAAAAACCTCAATAAATGACATACATGAAGAGTTGTGTGGGACAACCAAACTCTAGTGTACTCATACTCAAGAAACAATGGTAAAAGGCATGGGAATGACAGCTTTGACAGTGTGACAGTATTTGGTGTGCACTAGGAGGGGAAGGTACTTGGACCAGACCTCAGTAGTTGTATGTATATTAGCTAAGGCAACTTGTACCTGCTTTAATAACAGGGATGCATAACTAAAGCATATTTTGTTACGTAGGAAGAGAGGAAGGGAGAAAGAAAATATGTAAATATTCAAAATATAGCTAAAACTAAAGGAGAATGCTCCAAAATTCAAGTCATCAAGATGTGTAGATTCGTTTGCTTGTAAAGAGATTTCTGGGGAGTTATTTTCTGGAGCACTTTTATGAGTACTTCTGTTAACACCTGGACTTCACAGCTCTAGTTGCTTAACTTTGTGATTTGTTAAATCACAATTTTGACAAGGCCAGTGTCTTGAGTGTCCCAGGTCAGTTAACTGCCTTGTTTCAGAGCTAACGGGTGCACTCCTAATCTCAGTTAATGGTGAAGAGCCTTTATACTATTGTGTTTCATATTTGAATTTACACCAGGCTGTGGGCTACTTAAGAACAGGAAATATTTCATCACTGTATCCCCTGAACCTTGTATGGTTACAGTGGAGGCACTTGATAAATGGGTGAGGAGAAAGCAGGTATACAACCACCACTTGGTAAGGAGCACAAATTGAGAGATTAATGCATTTTTCAGCTGAAACCTATGCATGAATATACTTAACTCAGTCCCTGTGCTACATTCCTCCACGTGCCAAGGTTAGAGCAAAATATGGCTGATTCATCTGATACCTGCAAGTGTACAGGAAGGTCTAGAGAGAATGGTGCTGAATATTGCTTATGAGGGGTGTTTGATTTATTAGAGAATTAAAAAATGAAACAAAAATTGAGATAAGCCCTCTGCTCCCACTGGTTAGTTACCCTTTGGAAGAGAGATAAATTTCAGAAATTTGCAAACAGACTGAATTTAAAGCCATCAGTGACCCTTTGAGAGGAAAACTTACTTACCTCATGGAAGATTCTACACCTGTGTATTTGATACTTCCCACAAGTTTTTAAAAGTACAGGTCTTCCTCGACTTATGATGGGGTTATGTCCCAATAAACCCACTGTAACTTGAAAATATCTTAAGTCAAAACTGCACTGAACACACTTAACCTACAAAATATCATAGCCTAGCCTACAAATGTGCTCAGACACTTACACATCGGCCTACACTTGGGCAAAATCATCTAACACAAAGCCTACAAGAGTGCTGAATATCTCATGTGAGTGATTGGATACTGTACTAAAAGTGAAAAACAATACGGTTATATGGATGTAGAATGGTTGTGTCAGTTGTTTACCCTCATAATTGCGTGGATGACTGGGAGCTCTGGTGCACTGGTTCTACCCAGCATCCTAAGAGAATCATACCACACACTGCTAGCCTGGGATGAGATCAAAATTAAAAATCACAGTATGGTTTCTACCAAATGTGTATTGTTTTCATACCACTGTAAAGCCAAAAAACTAAAAGTTGAACCATCATTTTAAAATTCAACCTTAGGGATTGATCTCTTGATCTCAGGGTTGTGGGTTCGAGCCCCATGTCAGGTATGGAGATTACTAAAAAATAAAATCTTTTTTAAAAAATTCAACCTTAGGTTTTTTAATTTCTTTAAACAATCTTTCTATGCTCTTGATCTTATTTGGATTTTATCTACCTTTTTGACTTGTGAGTTTTTATTTTTTTTAAATTTCATTTCTGCTTTCACAAGAAATATTAAAAATATTCATCTTCTCAGCTACATGTGAAATAATGAGACTGGGCCACTTTCTCACACCATACACAAAAATAAACTCAAAATGAATTAAACACCTAAATGTGAGACCTGAAACCATAAAACTCCTAGACGAAAACACAGGCAGTAATTTCTTTGGCATCAGCCTTAGCAACATTTTTCTAGATATGTCTCCTCAGGAGAGGGAAACAAAAGCAAAAATGAACTATTGGGACTACATCAAAATAAAAAGCCTTTGCACAGCAAAGAAAACCATCAACAAAACAAAAAGGCAAACTACTGAATGGGAGAAAGTATTTGCAAATGATATATCCAAAAAGGGGTTAATATCCAAAATATATAAAGAGTGTATACTGCTCAATACCAAAAAAAAAATTAAACAATTTGATTAAAAAATGGACAGAGGACCTGAATAGACATTTTTCCAAAGAAGACATACAGATGGCCAACAGACACATGAAAAGATGCTCAACGTCACTCATCATCAGGCAAATGCAAATCAAAACCACAATGAGGGGCAGCTGGGTGGCTCAGTCGGTTAAGCGTCTGCCTTCGGCTCAGGTCATGATCCCAGGGTCCTGGGATCAAGCCCCGCATTGGGCTCCCTGGTCGGCGGGAAGCCTGCTTCTCCCTCTGCCTCTGTGATTCCCCTGCTTGTGTTCTCTCTTGCTCTCTGACAAATAAACAAACAAAATCTTAAAAAAAAAAAAAAAAAACACAATGAGCTATCACCTCACACTTGTCAGAATGCCTAATATCAAAAAGACAAGAAATTACAAGTATTGTCAAAAATGTAGAAAAAATGGAATTCTCATTCAGTGTTGGTGGGAATGTAAATTGGTGTAACCATTGTGGAAAACAGTACAGAGGTTCCTCAAAAAAATTAAAAACAGAAATACCATATGATCCAGGGGCGGCTGGGTGGCTCAGTCGGTGAAGCACCTGCCTTCAGCTCAAGTCATGATGTGCTGGGATTGAGCCCTGTGTCAGGCTCCCTGCTCAGTGGGGGAGCCTGCTTCTGCCTCTCCCTCTGCCCCTCCCCCTGCTCATTCTCTCTCTCTCTCTCTCTCACTCTTGCTCTCTCAAATAAATAAATAAAACCTTAAAAAAGAATAAGAAGAAAAGAAATACCATATGATCCAGTAATTCTACTACTGGGTATTTACCCAAAGAAAATGAAAACACAAATTCAAAAAGATATATGCACCCCTATGTTTATTGCAGTATTATTTACAATAGCCAAGATATGGAGGCAACCTAAGTGTCCATCGACAGATGAATGGATAAAGATATGGTATGTATACATACACACACACAAATATTATTAAACCATCTAAAAGAATGAGCTCTTGCCATTTGTGACAACACAGATGGAACCCGAGGGTATTATTCTAAGTTAAATAAGTCATTGAGAAAAACCTATACCAGGATTTCACTTGTATGTGGAATCTAAAAAGCAAAACAAACAAAAAACAGGCTCTCAAATACAGAGAGCAAACTGGTGGTTGCCAGAGGGGAGGTGGGTGGAGGGATGAGCAAATAGATAAAGGCGATTAAGAGGGACAAATTTCCAATTATAAAGTCAGTCAGGGAGATAAAAGGTACAGCACAGGGAATATAATCAATGATATTTTAATAACATTGTGTGGTGACTACGCCTATTATGGTGAGCACTGAGTAATGTATAGAATTGGTGAATCACTATGTTGTACACCTGAAACTAATATAACAGTGCATGCCCATTTCAATAAAAAAATTAAAAATAAAATAAAAAGGTATTTGTCCTCTTAATGTGTTCTAATAAAAAGTTCTGTTGTTGCAGTTTTTAGACAACAGTGATTTAATCTGACTACCTTAGCATGTGTTTTAAACCCTTACCAAAATTTGGGATGAGTTCCTTTTCTGTGAAATTTGTTAAGAAGTAAGATGGAAATTTCAGGACACCAATCAAAGATCTCTGTCTACTCTTTTCAAAGGCAACACTAGGCAATATTCAAATATTACATCACAGTTTTCAACCTCCTGCCACAGTGTGATACCTTTACCCCACCCCCACACTAAGCTAGAAACTCACTTGGTACCAAGGGTTAGACACCCAAGTTCTGTGGACACAACAGAACAAGGGTTGTGACTCCTTTTGCTCATCTGTGAGGAGAGAAATAAATAGTCTTTAGTGACTTGAACAATAACTCCAGAATATCATTTCAGGCAAGTTCAATGGGCAGAGTTTCCATAGGCTAATTAAACATTAAAACAGCAAGCAAGCATAACTTCTAGAGATAGATTTCTCAAAGGAATCCAGCAAATGTTATGTATTCTCTTCCCATTGTAATATCATTTTTCTCTCTGAAAAAGAGCATACTGTTAAGTGACCTAAAATTAAAACATCACAATTTGATGATCCCTTTTCTATTTCATCATGGTAAGTACAGAGGGATACAGTAGTGGGACTTCAAGCCTATTAAGGATGTTTACTAAATATCTCCTAGAACATTAGAGTGAATACTTTGACCACTGGATAACTGGATTAATTAGAACCTCTCCAGTTGGTATTGACAAAAATCCACCTCCAGTCAGGTTTAGTGAGAAGGGGCATTATTACCTAACTGGTAAATACAGTTCAAATTCAAAATGACAGCTGGACCCACCACTCACATAGTGTCCCCAGAGCTCATCTCTCAACTTCTGGTCATGAGCCAGCTTTCTTTATCAAAGAAGCCCTCATCATGCAGCATGAAAGGCGGCCGATAAAAAATAAAATCTTTTTTAAAAAATTCAACCTTAGGTTTTTTAATTTCTTTAAACAATCTTTCTGTGCACAGACCCACGTTCACATCCTTCCAGCTGAGCAACCACAATAGGAGAAAGAAATTTTCCTCCCCTGAGATCCATGTTATCTATCCCAGGAAGGGATCTCTGGGCCATGTGCCCATCCCTAAACCAATCACTTAGCCTGAGCACAGGGTCATGTGTCCACAATCCATACAGCAGAAAGGCAGGGTGCCAGGCTGGAAAGGTTTACAGCCTGACAGCTTGCTGGGTGGAATAAGGGGGGACTGATTGCCTGAGAGGGATAGCTTTTGCAGATAGATCGTTACTACAAACATTTCAAAGTGACAAGTATTATTTTTTTTTCCAAACAAAAAAACCTCTATAAAAATGCTGTACAATCTTACTTATATGTGGAATCTTTAAAAAAAAAAAATGCTCATAAATAAAGACCACAAACTGGTGGCTGCCAGAGGTGGGTGGTAGAAAGTAGGCAAATGGGTGAAGGGGGTCAAAAGGTACCAAATTTCAGTTATAAAATAAGTCTTGGGGATGTAATGTACAGCATGGTGACTCTAGTTAATACTTTGTTGCATATTTGAAAGTTGCTAAGAGAGCAGATCTTAAAAGTTCTCAGCATAAGAAAACAATTTATAACTATGTATGTGGACAAGTGTTAACTAAACTTATTGCAGACATCAAGTCACAATACACACAAGTATCAAATCATTACATTGTCCACTGACACTAATAAAATGTTGTATGTCAAATATAACAATTTTAAAATGAATTCAAGAAAAGAAAATAATGCCACTTCTCTGGTCCCACCCCAGACACCGGGGGTGGGGCCCAGCAATCCATAGGGAAACCCTACAGGGGATTCTAACCCATGCCAGAGTTTGAGAACCACTGGCCTAGCTGATATTCCCACTTGAGTGAACAGATTTCTTTTCAGCCTTAGTTAAAGAATAATATGCCAGGATTGTAAAGTGTTTCCATAAAAAGCTAAATAGTAAACATCTTAGGCTTTGTGGGGCCAAAAGGCAAACTCAAGGTTATATAAATATGTAATCCCTTAAAATGCAACCATTTAAAAATGTAAGATGTAAAAACCATTCCTGGCTGGCGGGCTGTACAAAAGTAGGTGGCAGGCCACATTTGCTGACCCCTGGTCAGTGGCTTAGGGTTAGGCCTATTTTAACCAACTGAGCCACCCAGGCACCCTTAGGCAGACTTATTTTAAAAAGAAACAAAGAGAAAAGAACAGGGGGGAAAAAAAGAGAGATGTACTTCTAGATGCAGAAAAAGACATTCACTTTCAGTGGAAAAGACATGGACTCCCATTAACACTCTGAAGTATTTCTCAACGAAGGATAAACGCATCACCTGGGAAACCGATCCCGTAGCGGCAAACGACACAATCACCCTTGGCCAGGACTTGAGACCCTTTCCTGTCAATGCTTTCGGTCACAGGCACAAAGAGCCCTTGAATGTCTGACCCTGAGAAGTCCAGATGCCAAAGTGAGATGGAAAACATTAACAATGTGCATATGGAAGGAGAGAGGTTGGGTGACTTCTGTGGCTCTATTAACTCACTTACCCCTTAAGGGGATGTTTTAAGATTCTCAGTGTGTGATCGATGCCTGGGATAAAATCACTACATGTGACACTAAGAAAGTCCACCCTCTCCAGATGGTGTGACATTGAAATACTAACGTGATTTTGCTCAATTATAGGTACAGAAAACCACCAGGGGCCACTCTCCATAGATAGCCACGTGGACAGCCCAATCTCCTACCTTTCCATCCATCTCTCTAGCCATTCCCTGTCAATATCTACTGCTGACTCTTCTTCCTCTTCCCACCAAAGTATATCCTGACATTGCTCATGTTTTGCTCTAGGCCTTTTTCCCTTCTCATCCACAGCCTCCCTTTGGGTGGTCCGTTCCCATTCAATTACCATCTTTCAAGTCCACAACTCTAGCATAGATCAGTCCAGTGCTACTGAGCTTTAAACTGCTGTGTCTCACTGCCTACTAAACAGTTACATGTGGTTGTGCCTGCGTCTAAAAATTAACTCTGCATTCCTACCCCTCAAGCCCAATGTGCTCTTCCTCCAATGGGTATTATCTCAGGAAACGATACCACCATCCAGCCTGTTATTCAAATTTGAAACCTGGGACTCATCCTTGATACCTCCCTGTCCTTCAACATCTCCTTTCACATTTAAGCAATCACAAAATCTTATTTTACCCCCTCACTATCTCAAAACTGGCCACTTCTCTATATGCCTCCTAGTCCAAACTACCTTCATTCTGTCCTTAAATACTACTGTAGCCACCTAACCACCCTACAACCATTCTTGGTCCCTCCTTCCACCGATCCATTTAAATCCAAATATAATCAATATCTGCCTTCACAATTTTTCCAAACACTATAAAAAGCCCAGAGGGTCTCAAGGGGATGTGTTGGGACTAACTGCACCAGAGTCCCGGAGTGGATCTTGTTAAAAATGTTGCCTCTTGAGTTACATCAAACTCAAAGAATCAAAATCTCTAGGGATTGGCCCAAGGCACTAATTTTTAATCCCAAATCCTTACGATAGTTTACAGGACCTTCACAATCTGACCTCCTGCAGTTCCAGGCAAGGTTAGGGCATCTTATTCATGATTCTATCCCAAAGCACCCCGTACCCCTCCAGGAGCACTCATGTATTCAATGTCAGATTCCCTGCCAGAGAGTAAGTCCCAGGAGCGAAGACGCCATGCCTGCCATGGTTCCCATTTATCCCTCGTGCCCAGGATAGTGGGGCACAACATCTGTTTAATATTCATCACCATTCAGAACCAAAGAGAATTTAATATAGATTTTCCTCACAGCATGGTTGGTTTAACATGACTGAAAATGTCTTCATTTGTTGATCAAGTGTACAGACCGAGAAAAGAAAGGGCTCAGATAACATTGACTGGAGTAATTAATTAGTGGCCTGAAGGAGAAAGTTTAATCTTCAAAATCAAAGTAATTATTTAGAGGTTGATAACAAGCTCTCCTCCAGTCTCCAGTGAGATCAAATGAACAGAAATAAGTTTTGGACTACATTCAAAGAGTTTCTGATCATATGTACTGTGTGGGTAAATACAAATCTAAAAAAAAAAACAGAAAAGTTGAATTTTCTCTGGTATAAGAGACCTCTCTCCTCATCCCACTTTTGTTTGAGCATCTCCTTTAGAAAACTTGCAATCACATTCCTTCTCTGGCCTTTTGAAGTGTATGTAGATCTTTTCAAAAGCTGAATAAGCCTCTTGACAGTTTTATAACCCAAGAATGTCTTTCTCAAGGACCTAGCAGCCATCTCTTTAAAATGTAAACATAAAGGAAGACAGCACTTCTATCTCAGCCTCCATGAGAGTTTAACTTGGACATCTGACCCCAAATTGTAACTACCTACCTGTCACAGAGATTTGAGGAGTTTTATTATTCTTCTGAATAAAGAGAATTAGCAAACACAGATGGTCAACCCAATTACCAAGTGAATCTAGGATGAGCTATGTGTGACAAACGATGTTGTCATGTCCTCTGACCTGAGGACTAGTTATAATTTATCTTGAGTACATGGAGGTGAGAGATTGTATGTGCCTGGCTATATGCAAGGGTGAGATTCTTTTCTGTCTTTTCTCTTTAGCTGATTGTCTGGGGTGCACATCAATTTTGCTTATATGCTTATACAATAATAAAACTGTTTGTTCTTCCATCTTTGTGGAGAGGTTTTCTGGGTTGGCAGATTTTGTTTTCAATTTTATTTCCCCAACAATACCAATCACAAGCCAAACTGACCAAGTAAAGGTGGTGAATTCATACCCAAAAAATTGTTTACCAGTAGGAAAGACAAGCTGAAGCCACTGTGCATTTCATCAGGGCCCATACAATTGGAAGGCCCTACACAGCTGGGTTGGGAGTGGGAATACCCTGCCCTGAAAATACAGTCTTTCCCCTCGTAGGTTACTTCTGCCCACTGCACTCCTGTCTCCCCTGACTCCTCCTTGTAAAACAAAAACAAAAACAAAAACAAAAACCCTCTGGCATACTTGGCATATTAGCAATGGAAAGCTCAGGCAGGACATACTCATACCCAGACCACAAAGGGGCACGCATGCAGCCTGAGGAACTTAGTGAAGGCAAATTTACAAACATAAGTGAGGAAGTGGTTGGGATAAAAAGAATGAAATGTCCTAGAGGAAGTGACACTGGCAAAAACTTCCCATTAGATGAACTCTCTGCACGCTAAGGAGGAAAGGATAAAATCCTGGAAACTGATCTAAACACAGAAAGGAGAATGACAAACAGAAAAGATGCTTCTCCTAAGATTATGATGAGAAGGTGAGCACCGTTGAAACTAATCTTTGTAAGTTTTTTACAATGAAATAACACTTTAATTTACAATGTTTCTAATGTTTTAAGTTACGGTATACCATAAGTAAATATTAGTTTTACCATTTTTTCACTTCCCAATACATTAATAACCAACGGTAAGAGCTGGTTAAAATGTTCAATGTTTTCACAATAATGTCTCCACTTGCTGCTCCTGTTTCTCTCCTTCCACTCTCTTGAAACCATTCTTGTCAGGCTTTTGTCCATACCCCTCCACCGCAACTGCTCTTCTCAAAGTCACCAATCGTAAACTGTAAACCTTACTTACTATACTTCACAGCAGCATTTAATTCAATTAATCATAAAAGACCTTGTTTTCTAAACACCACACTCTCCTTGCTGGTTTCCTCCTGCCCTATAAACAGATCCTTTCCAATCTCTTTTTCTAGTAACCCTTCCCCCCACCCCTTATCCAAATATTAGAGTGCCACAGGGCAAAACCTTTGGATCTTCTCTCCCTCTCTCTCCCAGCCTCTCTCTCTCTCCTCTCCCACCACACTGTTCTCTCACACACACATAGATCCTGTATCAAAGCCATCAGCATATCGTCAACCTAGTACCTTCTAGTCATTAGAATTATCCCCATTTTAGAGATGAGGAAACTGAGCCACAGAAAAAGTTATGTGACTTTTCAAAGGTCACACAAATGATTTGGGACAGAACTGGGATCTGTGCCTAGGTAGGCTAACTTTAGAGATTTAAAGTGGCAAATTTCCTCAATTCTGGTCAAGGTTTCCAAAAAATAGTTAGGTTTAATTTCAACACTACTTTTCATAAAGACAAAAAATAAACAATTTCTAAGTATCTTCCAAATAGACAATTCAATTAAGTAAAGGTACACCTAATATAAAACATAACATTATAAACCAAAACATAGTTTTTTTAGGTTTTATTTTTTTTTGAGAGAGAGAGAGAGAGAGCGCGCATGTGTGTGTGCACACATAAAAGTGGTGGGGGGGGGGGAGCGGAGTTTCCAGAGGGAGAAGGAAGAGAAGCAGACTCCCTGCTGAGCATAGAGCCCCAGGAGGGAGAGCTCAATCTCAAGACCCTGAGATCACCACCTGAGCTGAAATCAAGTCACACCCTAACTGAGCCAACCAGGTGTCCACCAAAACAGAACTTTAACAGTTTATAAGAAAATTTCCCACTCAGTTTATAATCTCTGTTTCTATGTATAATTTTTTTTAATTGGGATACTTTTTTCTGTTTGTCCTTTTTTTTTTTTTTAACCTAACGTGTATCCTAACATTTTATCCATTATAATAGAGTACCCTTATTAAAATTACACTTCAATTTTTTGGAAAATTGAGGACTAGAAGGAAATTTGCCATTTTAAAACTGAAAGCAATTTTCCTATTTCTTTAGAAATAGAGGGTTGAATTCACTGCGGGGAAAGAAAAATAATTTTTCAGGCGCTTGGGTGGCTCAGTCGGTTAAGCGTCTGCCTTCAGTTCAGGTCATGATCCCAAGGTCCTAAGATCGAGTCCCACATCAGGCTCCCTGTTCAGCAGGGATTCTGCTTCTCACTCTGCTCCCCCCACCCCACTCGTGCGTGCTCTCTCTCTCTCTCTTTTTTGCATGCGTGCAAAAATAAATAAATAAAATCTTAAAAAGAAAAAGAATTTCCCTTTACCCTTCTAGGTTCTTGGCTGAGATAACCACTCCCCACACAATAAAAAGAAAGAATAACAAGAGAAAAAAACTATTTTAATTAGGTATGTGTGCAAGCCCCACAAAGAAGTACAAAAGGCAACCAAGTAATTGTGGCTTATATATCATCCTGAGCTAAGAATAGGGGTAAGCATCTGAGACTTCAAAGGCAAGGGAAGGTAACTCATAAGAATGTGAAAAGAGGAAATGCACAGTAAACAAAATTAGCCCTGCCAGGCAGGTAAATCTCTCAGATTAAAGAGTAATCTCCAGCAATAGTCCCCCCTCCTGATACAGGCCCCCCTTTCTAATGCCAATTTCCCTTACAAAAGAGTAACTTCTCTCTGTTATCAGAATTACTTGGGTGACTGCAGTTTCTCAAAATAATCAGCTCAAAATATTCCTTATACCAAAGACACATGTTTTGGTGTGTCTGCTACCCTTCATCACCTTTAACACCAATTGGGCAAAAATACTCTTTGGTTCTGCAAAGAGGCAAAGATCCTATTCTGAAAAAAGAATAGATCAGGATGGAGGCAAGAAAACTGGATATACTATATCTAATCTAACTCAATCACCATCCCCAGATTGACGTGAGGAAAGCAGTATTTTGAGAGATCCTGAGAAAAATCATGATGCCCTTCATCATTAAATACTATTTCTTTTCTAAGAGAAAGAGATCACATTCATGGATGATTATTGCACGTTGTTCTTCCATCATAGCAATGCCTGTGTGCCTCTTTCCCAAATGATATTCTACACTTAAATATGAGGAAAAATACCACCTCAAAATCACTTACTCAAAAATTTCTTTGAAGACGGTACTGGAATTTTTTAGAAAAGTTGTTTTGTTTTGAAGTATTTCCTCATTTCCCAAGAAAGGAAAACCAATTATGATAAGATGACACCTTGGACCCATTATGTCTGTCTTGAGTACAAAAAAGTTTTTATTTGCTTCACTTGAGTGGGCTGCCCTTAGAAAGTTGCTTCTAGCCAATTCCTGTATATAAAGTGCCACCACTACTTAGAAGGCCCAGAACAATTAAGAAGTTCCAAGGAGTTCCAAAAGTGAAGGGATAGAAAAAGGTATTCCATGCAAATGGAAAAGAAAAAAAAGCCAGGATTGCAATATATTTATCAGACAAAATAGACTTTAAAACAAAGACTGTAATAAGAGACAAAAGAAAAGGCATTACATGATTATGAAGAAATCAATCCAACAAGAGAATATAATGATTGTAAATAACTATGCACACAAAACTGGAGCACTTAAATACATAAAGCAAATATTAACAGAGAGGGAGAAACTGACAGTAATATAATACCACCAGATAACCTTAGCATACCACTTAAATCAATGGATAGATCACCCAGGCAGATAATCAATAAAGAAACAGTGTCTTTGAAGGACAAATTAGACCAAATGAACTTAACCAGATATATACAGAACATTTCATCCAAAGCAGCAGAATCCATATTCTTTTCAGATGTGCATGGAACATTCTCCAGGATAGATCATGTTAGACTACAAAACAAGTTTCAATAAATTTAAGAAGACTGAAATCATATCAAGCATTTTCCTACCAAAATAACATGAAGCTAGAAATCAATTATATGAATAAAACTGGAAAAAACACAAACACATGGAGGCTAGACAACATGTTACTTAACAACCAATGGGTCAATGAAGAAATCAATGAGGAAATCAAAAAATACCAAGAAACAAATGAAAATGAAGACACAATGTCTAAAATATTTGGGGAGAAGCAAAAGCAGTGGTAAGAGGTTCTATAGTAATACCTGCCTACCTCAAGAAACAAGAAAAGTCTCAGATAAAAAATCTAACTTTACACCTAAAGGAACAAGAAAAAGAACAAACAATGCCCAAAGTTGGTAGAAGGAAAGAAATAACAAAGATCAAAGTGAAAAAAAAAAAAATGAAATAGAGACAAAAGCAATAGAAAAGATCAATAAAATCAAGAGCTGGTTCTTTCAAAAGAGAAACAAAATTGAGAAACCTTTAGCCAAATGCATCAAGGAAAAAAAGAGAAAAGGGGCACCTGAGTGGCTCAGTAGGCTGAGTGTCCAACTCTTGGTTTCAGCTCAGTTCATGATCTCATGGGTTGTGGGATCAAGCCGCAAGTGGGGCTCCACACTCGGCAGGGAGTCTGCTTGAGATTCTCTCCCTCTCCCCTTGTCCCTCCCCCCCATCATGCATGCACGTACTCTCTTTAAAATAAATAAATCTTTAAAAAAAAAAGAAAAAAACGGACCTAAATAAATCACATCAGAGAGGGGAGAGAAGTAACAACCAACATCACAGAAATACAAATACAAAGATTATAAGCCACTACCTCAAAAAAATTATATACCAAAAAATTAGGCAAAATAGAAGAAATGGACTAATTTCTATAAACATAAAATCTTCCAAAACTGAATCAGGAAGAAATAGAAAATCTGAACAGACCAAGTACTGGTAATGAAACTGAATGAGTAATCACAAACTCCCAACAAACAAAAGTCCAGAACAAGATTAATTCCCAGGTAAATACTACCAAACATTTAAAGAAGAGTTAATACCTACTTTCCACAAATTATCCCAAAAAACTAAACAGGAAGGAGAGCTTCCAAATACATTGTACAAGGCCAACATTACCCTAACACAAAAACCAAAAACACAAGGGAGAAAAAAAAAGAAGCTACAAGCCAATATCCCTGATGAGCACAGATGCAAAAATCCTCACCAAAATATCAGCAAACCATATTCAAAAATACATGAAAAGGATCATTCACCATGATAAAGTGGAATGCAGGATGGCTCAGATCCTGCAATGTGATACACCACATTAACAAAATGATGGATAGGGGTGCCTGGGTGGCTCAGTTAGTTTAGTGTCTGACTCTAAATTTCAGTTCAGGTCATGATCTCAGAGTCATGAGATTGAGCCCCTCGTCCGGCTCTGCGCTCAGCAGGGAGCTTGCTTGAGATTCTCTCTCTCTCCCTCCCCCTCCCCCCCAACTCACATGCTCTCTCTCTCCCTTTTGCTCTTTAAAAAAATAAAATGAGCAAAGAATCTGAATAGATATTTTTCCAAAGAAGACATCCAGATGGCCAAGAGACACATGAAACCATGCTGAACATCACTACTCATCAAGAAATGCAAATCAAAACCACCATGGGTTATCACCTTATACCTGTTAGAATGGCTAATATCAAAAAGAAACAAGGGTTGGCTAGGATGCAGAGAAAAGAAAATCTTCATACAGTGTTGGTGGGAATGTAAATTGGTACAGCTACTCTGGAAAACAGTATGGAGGTTCCTCAAAAATTAAAAATAGAAATATCATACAATCCAATAATTCCACTACCGGTTATTTACCCAAAGAAAATGAAAATGCCAGTTTGAAAAGATATATGCACCTCTGTGTTTACTGAAGCAGTATTTCTAATAGTGAGGATATGTATGTAACCCAAGTGTCTATCGATAGATGAATGGATAAAGAAATGTATGTGTATGTATACACACACACACACATATATATATATATATATAAAAACTGGAATATAATTGAGTCTTAAAAAAGAATGAGATCTTGCCAGTGTGAAAACATGGATGGAGGGTATAATGCTAAATGAAACAAATCCGAGAAAGACAAATACCGTATGATTTCACTCATATGTGGAATTTTTAAAAACAAAAGCAGAAACTGACATAAATCCAGAGAACTGGTTGTAGTCAGAGGGGAAGGGTTAGGGGACTGGGCAGAACGGGGGAAGGGGAGGAGGAGGAACAGGCTTCCAGATATGGAATAAGTCATGCAGGAGACAAGGTACAGCACGGGGAACATAGCCAATGGCACTATATACATTGTATGGCAACAGATGGTAGCTACAGCTCTGCGGAGCATATTTTAACATATAGAGTTGTCCAGTCACTCTATGTTGTACACCTGAAACTAATGTAGCATTGTATGGCAACTATATTTCAATGTAAACAAAACAAAAGGAAGAATAAAGAGTCCCTCCTTTGGGAGTGGACTAGATATGGTCACCACATACAACTCTGCAATTTGTGAAATGCCAATAGTTGGTTCTTACAAGTGCTCGCTTTCTGTCCTACAGCCTGCCCTCACCTCTAAGCTCACCCCTCACAATTAAGGGCTATTAGCAGGGCTTTCCCATAACTTTCTTTTTGTTTGTTTTTTTGTGTGTGTAATTCTGATGGTTTTTTAAAGAGCAATATTGCAGGCCAGTTCTAATGTTTTCTTTCAACATCACTCCTCCTGTATCTCCTGTGTTACAGTTAGTAGATGATCTTTAGTATGTGGCATGTGGATGGCTTTCTTCCCAATATCCAGGGCCCATTTAAGATCTGTCCTATCATGGGGAGTCATTTTAAGTCAGTTCAAAGCATGTGGAAAAGCCTGTACTGAGGCTTACATATTTCCTAGACTTTTCTTCTACATAGATAATCCTTAAAAATAGCCTGCTTTTGCAATGTCCACAATAGCCAAAATGTGGAAAGAGCCAAGATGCCCATCGACAGATGAATGGATAAAGAAGATGTGGTATATATACACAATGGAATATTATGCAGCCATCAAAAGGAATGAGATCTTGCCATTTGCAACGACGTGGATGGAACTGGAGGGTGTTATGCTGAGTGAAATAAGTCAATCAGAGAAAGACATGTATCACATGACCTCACTGATATGAGGAATTCTTAATCTCAGGAAACAAACTGAGTGTTACTGGAGTGGTTGGGGGTGTGGGGAGGGGTGGCTGGGTGATAGACATTGGGGAGGGTATGTGCTACGGTGAGCGCTGTGAATTGTGCAAGACTGTTGAATCACAGATCTGTACTTCTGAAACAAATAACGCAACATATTTTAAGAAAAAAGGAAAAGAAGAAGATAACAGGAGAGGAAGAAAAGGGGAGTATGTCAGAGGGGGAGACGAACCATGAGAGATGATGGACTCTGAAAAACTGAGGGTTCTAGAGGGTAGGGGGGTGGGGGGATGGGTTAGCCTGGTGATGGGTATTGAGGAGGGCACGTTTTGCATGGTGCACTGGGTGTTATGAACAAACAATGAATCATGGAACACTGCATCAAAAACTAATGATGTAATATATGGTGATTAACATAACAATAAAAAAAATTAAAAAAAAATAGCCTGCTTTTTAGAAAAGATTTATCTTTTTTGAGTCAAAAATATGGAATAGATTGGATTTTAGTACAAAAACAATGTGCTTAGAAACTCTTGGTAGGAACTAAAACATGTTTTTTGAAAAAGAAAAAACCTCCTTTTTTTTACTACCATGACATAAAAATACTAGCAGTTCACAGATTTATTAATGTTAAATTTCCGAAGCCCTGACCTTTGACAAATGTCAATGTTATTCTCTCACTATAGACAGAAGAGATGTTTTACCTTGGATTGCTTAAGTGTGCACAGTATATTTATGAAGTCACTTAAAAGATAAACTTTTGTCAAGGAGTCAGAAGGTTATATTATCTTGACATGTTTAAATGTGGGGTCACTATATTGCAAAGTTATCTATTATCTGGAAGCTGTCTGAATAGATGTGATATTCACTGACTTATGGAACTGGCAAAAATCAGAGCTCACATACTTCAACCTCCAACTCGATTCTGCAATCCAGGCTATATTCATTATCTGCCAAATGATCATCTTCTCTCTGCAATAAAAGAAGACCAAACACTCTAGATGAAAGAAGGAAAAGGTGGGGATATTTGTTCCTTAAAAAGATGAAGAAAAGAAGAGTAAGTTGAAATTAAAATACCAAATTGAGGGGGAAATTTTCAACAAGGGATAATATCACCCTTAATATATAAACAGGTCTTAAAAATTTTTAAAAACATTGTTTCCACAGTACAAAATTAGTAGACAACATGAACTCACATAGAATGACAACTGGATAAAACTGGATAAAAAAAGTTAAATTTTACTTATATAACTAGAAACACACACGTGCGTGTGTGCATGTGCGCACGTACACACACACACACACACACACACACACACACACACACAAGGGACAAGGAAATGGGCTGAGCGTGTTCTAAATTAACACTAGGGGCACTTGGGTGGCTCAGTCGTTAAGCATCTGCCTTCGGGCTCCCTGATCCGCGGGAAGCCTGCTTCTCCCTCTCCCACTCCCCCTGCTTGTGTTCCCTCTCTCGCTGTGTCAAATAAATAAAATCTTCAAAAAAAAAAAATTAACACAAAACAATACATATAAATAGAGAAAATCACAGCCTATCCTGCAATATTATTGTGGCTACAGGACTAAGAAACTTCAGATTATCAAAAATAGAAATATTAAAGTCAAGGCCATTATGGGGAAAGAGAACGGTGTAGAGAGTTTCAGGATTGCAATACCAAGATTATTTTCACTGCAGGAATTTCAATAAAGGTATTTTTATTCATCTAAGTACATATTGTTATTTCAAGCTACAAAATAAACTTATTCAATGTCTCAAAAAAATAAATTAAAAAAACACTACCTCCACAGAGACTGTTTTCTGAGTATAATGCAACACTATTATAAAACAGAGGAAGGGGGATTGAGCAATCTTATGTACCTGAAAACTATAATATAGTCTACTAAACAATATTTGTTTTAAGGAGAAAATTAGGGAATTTTAAAAAAGACTTCAACCTAAATAAAAGCACTACATGAAAAACTCATGAGATACAGCTACAACTATATTTAGAAGGAAACATTTTAATAATAAAAAAAATATATGCCATGCATTTGTTAAAAAGTTTTCATACGTGATCACATTTAAACTTTTTTATTGTATTTCTACTGTAAAATACTGCTAAACAAAAATTCAACTGAGTAAATCTGACGGTCTAATTGCCACTATCAAGGGATGCATGAACCTGGCAGCATCCCATCTAGCAAGTAGAGGGGGGCTCCGGAGTTGTGTAAAATGGAAGGTTTTCATAGGAAGGAGGGTGGGACAAGAAAGTTTTAGCAAAACAAAGGACTATTTTAGGCAAGGTCACTTTCCCTTAGAGGGAAGAGCAGGGGGTCTTATTAGGTGGATTACTTCATCTTCCTTTGGGGGACAGAGAAGACCCCCATAACAGATTACCTCATTGGTGCTGACCAGAAAATGCCTGACAGGTTAAGGCTACATTTCTGGGGAAGGTTGAAACCGCAATCAGGTTAAGTATTAAGCCCTGGCTTGGTGACTTGGCCTAAGTGACACCACTCTGGACCTGTGGTTTTCTTTTTAATAATATATATTCGTGAAGGTAAAATATACATTTTCCAAAGAATCATTTTTAAAAAAGCAAGCACCTAGGTAAACACACCACACTTTATTTATAAAGAAAATATTGCCAAAACCCTAGAAGCTTCCTGGCTGCTCCTTTCCCAAGGGTCACATCCTCTCCCCTCCCCTGCGAGAGTAACCCACGGCCCTGATTCCGACTTTGTAACTGTTCCAACTATGTATACATTTTTAAAAATACTGCCTCATTTGGGCCTCTCCTTTACTTAAGTGGAATCATATTACATGTATCCTTTTGTAGCCTGATAATTTTGTTTAACATTCGTGTTGCCCGCAACTGTAGATCTTGTTTTTGTTGTAGTATCATCTAGACATACCACAGTGATACATTCTACCAATAAATACTTGGGTCATTTTCATTTTAGGGCTGCTATAAATACACTTACACTTGTCTTCTGGTGCATATGTGCAAGATTTTCTCTGGTTAAAACTGAGAAGTAGAACCACTGTATCTTAGGATATGCACATATTTAAATTTACTAAGTAATGCCAAATTAGTCTCCAAAGTAGTTGAGCCAATTTACATTCTCATCAGTAGTGCTCAAGAGTTCCAACTGCACCAAATTCTTAATACCAGGAATTATTAGATTTTGTAATACCACCGGTCTAATAGGAATGTTTATTAGTTTAAATTTGATTTCCCTAATAATGAAGTTGACCACGCTTTCATGTTTATTGACATTCAAATTTTCTCTTTTGTTAAGTACCTTTTCTCATGTTTTTCCCATTTTTTTATAAAATTCCTTTTTATTTTGGGTTATTTGGTAGGAATTTTCTGTCTATACTGGATATCAGTTTTTGTCAACTATATGATTTGCAATTATCTTCACTCAGTTTGTGACTTTTGTCTTTACTGTCTTTTCGGGAGCTTTTGAGAAAAGAAATTCTTCATCCTAAAGTAAATGAATTTAACAATCTTTTCTGTTATGCTATGCATATGTGTGTCTTTATGCATGCATGCACTTTATTTTGCTTTTTGCAAGCATATGTGAGTGTAATCCTGTTTAGGAAATTCTTCCCTACATGGAAAATACAAAGATATTTTCCTGGAATTTGTATATGGTGTTAAGTAGGGGTCTCATTTCATTTTTTAAAGATTTTAGAGAAAGAGAGCATGCGAGTGAGGGGGGGCAGCAGAGGGAGAGGGAGAGACATCCTCAAGCAGACTCCCCGCAGAATGCAGAGCCTGATGTTGGGCTTGATCCCACAACCCTAAGATCATGACCTGAGCCAAAACCAAGAGCCGGATTCTTAACCTACTGCACAACCCAGGCACCCCCCACCATTTCATTTTTTTAAAAATATGGGCACCTAATTGTCCCATTTGCTGAATATTTAATATTGTAGTAACTGAAAAAAGCTATCCTTTCTCCACTTATTTGAAAACCACCTTGTTATATATCAAGAGTCCTATAACGTGTGGTTCTCTTTCTCAATTCTCTATTCTGCTCCATTGATCTATTGCTCTACCCCTGCAATAAAAACACACTCACCTCAGTTCTTTAGAAATCATTATATTCAAGAAGGCCCACCTTATCATTTTTCTTCACAAGTGGACCAATACTTAGGTCTTGAAATTCAATATAAATTTGAGAATCATTTTTATCAAAGGTCCACAAAATAATAAGGTTGGGATTTTTACTAGGATTACAATGACTATTTCTGGGAAAACTGACATTCACATTATGAATCTTAATCCCCTCTCTCCATTCAAGTATTCCTTAATTTCTTTCAATATAGTTTTATCATTTTCTTAGTTTCTTGTACATTTTTGTTAAATTTATTTCAATGTTTCATATTTTTCTATACTATTATCAATGGTATGTTTTTAAATTTTCATTTTATAACTGATGTTTGCTGGCATATAAAAATGCAACTTGTTTTAGTATACAAGTATTTTATCTGGGCAACTTGCTCAATTCTATTAATTCTAAAAATATTTGCTACATTCTTTTGGGCCTCCCATACAGACATTCAAGTCATCTATGGATAGTAAGTTTTATTACTTACCTCCCAATCTTAACATGGTTTTTGTTTTTTGGTTTTTTTTTTTTTTTTGCTTATTATTGGCTTGCTCCAGTACAATGATCAATAGAATTGGTAGTGAGCGTCACTGACAAGCTCCCATTCTCAATGGGAATTCTTGAACTTTCAAGTAATATTAAGAATAAGGTTTTGGAAGCAACCAAGATGTCCTTTAGTATGTGAATGGCTAAATAAACTGTGGTACATGCAGACAAGAACTGTTACGCTGTGCTAAAAATAAATGAGCTATCAAGCCATCAAAAGACATGAAGGAGGGTGCCTGGGTGGCTCAGTTGTTAAGCGACTGCCTTCGGCTCAGGTCATGATCCTGGAGTCCCGGGATCGAGTCCCACATTGGGCTCCCTGCTCAGCTGGGAGTCTGCTTCTCCCTCTGACCCTCTTCCCTCTTGTGCTATCTCTCAAATAAATAAGTAAAATCTTTTAAAAAATGTAAAAAAAAAAAAAAGACATGAAGGAAACTCAAATGCCTGTTACTACATTAAAGAAGCAAATCTGAAAAGGTTATCTACTATATCATTCCAACTACATGACATTCTGAAAAAGGCAACATTACAGAGGCAGTACAAAGATCAGTGGTTGCCACAAGCTCGGGGAGGGGAGGAAGGGAAGGATGAATAGGCGGAATACAGATTTTTAGGAGAGTGTCACAATTTGGTATGATACTGTAATGGTGGATATATATCATATAATGCCAGTAACATACAATGTACAACATAAAGAATGAACCCTAATGTAAACCATAGACTTTGGTCAATAATATATCAGTATTGGCTCATCAACTGTAACAAATACACTACATTAATGCAAGATGCTAGTAATAAGCATGGAGGGGGGATGTATATGCCTAATTTAAGGTTTTTTTTTCCTTTTAAATGGATTTCGACTCTAACAAATGATTTTGTCTACCTACTAAGATTATCAGATGATTTTTCTCCCTTAGTATGTCATTATGCTAAATTATTTGGTATTTTAATGTTTGTTAATCTCATAACCCTTGCATAAAGACATAAATCTTTATACATGTGATCCTTCTCCATTCCATAACCCTAACCCAGAGTATTTCCTGAATCTTGTAATATTTATATATGGATTATATATACATACACATATATATGTATGCTCATACACACACACACAACACAGTTGACTATTGAACAATGTGGGGTTAGGGGCACCTACCTCGTCCCAGGCAGTTGAAAATCCTTGTATAACATTTGATTCTCCCAAAACTCAACTACTAGTAGCCTACTGTGGACCAGAAGACTTAACCAATAATATAAACAGTTAATTAATGCATATTTTGTATATGTATTATATGCTGTATTCTACAATAAAGTAAGCTAGAGGGGAAAAAAAGAAAATCATTTTAAAAAAACCATTTACGGGAGCCTGGGTGGCTCAGTTGGTTAAGCGACTGCCTTCGGCTCAGGTCATGATCCTGGAGTCCCGGGATCGAGTCCCACATCGGGCTCCCTGCTCAGCAGGGAGTCGGCTTCTCCCTCTGACCCTCTTCCCTCTCGTGCTCTCTATCTCTCAGTCTCTCTCAAATAAATAAATAAAATCTTTAAAAAAAAAAATAAAAAAACCATTTACATGGCCAACAGATACATGAAAAAGTGCTCAACATTACTCGGCGTCAGGGAAATACAAATCAAAACCACAATGAGATACCACTTCACACCAGTCAGAATGGATAAAATTAACAAGTCAGGAAGCAAAAAAAATTGGTGAGATTGCGGAGAAAGGGGAGCCCTCCTACACTGTTGGTGGGAATGCAAGCTGGTGCAGCCACTCTGGAAAACAGGATGGAGGTTCCTCAAACAGCTGAAAATAGAGCTACCCTACGATCCAGCAATTGCACTACTGGGTATTTACCCCAAAGATAAAATGCAGTGATCCGAAGGGGCACCTGCACCCCTATGTTTATAGCAGCAATGCCCACAATAGCCAAACTGTGGAAAGAGCCAAGATGTCCATCGACAGATGAATGGATAAAGAAGATGTGGTATCTATACACAGTGGAATATTACGCAGCCATCCAAAGGAATGAGATCTTGCCATTTGCGACGATGTGGATGGAACTGGAGGGTGTTATGCTGAGTGAAATAAGTCAATCAGAGAAAGACAACTGTCATAGGATCTCACTGATATGTGGAATTTAAGAACAAGGCAGAGGATCATAGAGGAAAAGAGAAAAAAACGAAACAAGATGAAACCATAGAGGGAGACAAACCATAAGAGACTCTAATCTCAGAAAACAAACAGTTGCTAGAGGAGAGGGGGGTAAGGGGATGGGGTGGCTGGGTGATGGACACTGGGGAGGGTATGTGTTGTGGTAAGCACTGTGTATTGTGTAAGACTGATGAATCACAGACCTCTACCCCTGAAACAAATAAATTGAAGCAGAAAAAAAAACATTTACAGTATTATACTTTAAGTTTATGTCACCTGTTTACAAGAGGAATCATCAGCACCTACATCAATACTGTCTTATATGATGCAAAACACTGTAGATGTTATACATATTACTAACAGTAGATATAAAAAATGAAAAGATAATGTGAAATTCATAGTTATTTACAAGTATAATGATTCATGCACTGATAAGAAGCAACAATATGCTTTATAGTAGACTTAATAATAATTGATACAATCACTTCACAGTAGCCTTGCCTATATACAAATGAATGAATCCTTATAAAATTTTTATGGCATACAGTATTACAGTATTACATATTCATGAAATAGTACTGGAAATACTGTTGCATTAAAAAAAAACCCCACTTACCTGTGACGATAGGCTGAAACACAATTTCTCCAATTATGAGATAGAGATATACTGTACAGTGATGTCATTCTTTGAAAGTCAAGTCATAAAACTAAGAAAACACACTGGTAATTGTATATTAAATATCACTCACCTGATGCCTATGTAAGGTTAAGCTATCCACTTCCATATAAGTCTTGCACATGACGTTCTACATGATGAATACTTAGGCGATGATGATGATGATGACCCAAAAACATCTACAGTTCTTGCTTTCACACACACACACACACACACACCAGATAGGTTTAACAAATCAGTGTATTAACAGCATGAGGATTTACTATTCATTAAGTGGGAGTGGATCATCATCGAAGTCTTCATCCTTATCATCTTCACATTGAGTGGACTGAAGAGGAAGAGGAGGGGTTGGTCTTGGGTGTCTCAGGGGTGGCAAAGGTGAACAGGTGGAGGAGATGAAAGGGGAGGCAGACACACTTGATGTTACTTTACACAAATACATAATTTGACTTTTTAAAAAAAAATTTATTATTTGAGAGAGAAAGTGTGTGAGGAGGGGCAAAGGGAGAGAGAGAATCTTCAGACACCCCACTGAGCACAGAGCCCAATGTGGGGCTTGATCTCACGACCCTGAGATCATGACCTGAGTTGAAATCAAGAGTCAGACGCTCAACTGACTGAGCCACCCAGGAGCCCCTGTCTGACTCTTTTGCTCTTTCATTTCTCTAAAAATGTTTCTCTCAGTACCAATCCTTCTTCCACCATTTGCTTTAGTTTCAGTACCCATGTCAAAGAAGGGTCCATAGCACAAAAGAAGTCAAAAGCAAACCTGAATGATCAGAACCCTTCTGCCAGATTGTCTAATACCAATTTGTTTTCTGGCACTGTTTCTGCTACATCTTCTTCCTTAGTCTGGCACTGGTTCAGAAACACTCATCTCCATCAAGTCCTTTTCTGTTAATTCCTCTGGTGTGGTGTCTGTTAGCTCTTGAATGTCTCCAAGATCCATTATCTTGAAACCCTTCACACACCACACCACACACTTTTTTTTTTTTGGTCATATCCACAATCTCTTTTATGATTTCCTTGAATGGCTCTGTCTTAAATCCTGTGAAGTCATGCACAACATCTAGACAGTTTTCTCCAGCAGGAATGTATAGTTTTGGGCTTGATGGCTTTCATGGTTTTCTCTATAACGATGGCATCTTCAATGGTATAATCCTTCCAGACTTTCATGATGTTCTATCAGGTTGACAATCCTTTCCATAGAGTGCCATGTGTAATGAGCCTTAAAGGTCCTTATGATCTCGTGATCTAGAGGCTGAATTAGAGACACTATGTTTGCAGGCAAGTAGACCACTCCAATGCCTCCACTGTTAAACTCATGGGGTTCTGGGTGACCCAAGGCATTGTCCAATATTAAAAGGATTTTAAAAAGGCAGTGTCTTCCTGGCAAGGTACCTCCTGACTTCAGGGACAATGCACTGAAGGAACCAATCCAGAATAAATGTTGAATGCTGTTATTATTCAGACCTTCTTATTGTGTAACTAGAAGACTAGCAGCTGGTATTTACTTTTTTCCTTTAAGGCTCGGGGGTTAGCAGCTTTATAGATAAGCGCAATCCTGATTACAAACCCAACTGCACTTGCACAAAATTGTAAAGTTAACCTATCCCTTCTTGCCTTAAATCCTGGTGCTCAATTCTCTTCCTTACTCATAAATGTTCTTTGTGGCACTTTTTCCCCAGAACAAGGTATCTTCATCTCCACTAAAAAAAAAAAAAAAAAAACTAACAAAAACACACACACAAAAAACAAAAACAAAAAATACACCTGTTCAGGCAGATATCCTTTCTCTTTAGTGATTTTCTTACAAATGTCTGGAAACCCACCTGCTGCCTCTTGGTTGGGTAAAAGTTGCTTCTGCTGTTAGTGTGACATTTTTTAAGCCAAACTTCTAATATCATCAAACCATCTTTTGCTGGTATTAAATTCTTCTGCTTTAGATCCTTCATCTTCCTTTTACGTTGTCATATAATGGGGGCACCTGGTTGGCTCAGTCAGTGGAGCATCCAACTCTTGATCTCATGGTCATGAGTTCAAGCCCCACATTGGGCATGGAGCCTACATACATACATAAATAAATAAATGAAGTTGTCATATGACTTCCCTTTTTCTTGAATCCTATTAGAATCGACAGGTATAATTTTTCTTACAGTGATCCTGCATCCACATAAAAGCTGTACTTGCAGTATGAGACAGAGTATTTCGCAAAAAAGTGAAATATTTTTGTGCCTGCTGGTGTCACTGGCCGAGATGGCTTCACAAATTCCTTTTTCTTTCTTTTTTGCAGTGGTCTTACAGTGTCCTCATTTATCTTGAAATGGCAGGAAACCCCAGCTGCAGATGTCAATCTACGGTACATATCAAGCAAGTCAACTTTTCTTTATAAAGTCACGACTATTCTCTGCTTCTTGGGAGCACTTCCAGCATCACTGGTGGCACTCTGTATGAGTCCCATGGTGTTATTCAAGGTTTATGGTATTGAACTAAACATGAAGAAAAATACGTAAGAACCAAGAAAGATCACTTTTTATTGTGAGATGCAATTTAATGGAAAGACTGCTTACAGAGAAGTGATTAGTGTTATGTGGCATTTTAAGCAGATGCTTGCAACCCTTGAGCTTACCCCAATAGCAACAGGAGGTGGTTACAAAATTACTACAGTAGGACAGTATGTACGACAATTAATTTTCTGTAGTTACAATTTAATACTGCATCTTTTCATTTAACATTTCTCAACTGCAAATGGCACCATGTACAGTCTCTAAATGTGTGCACAGATTCTGATAAATTTTAACTTTTCCTAATAGATTTGTGCATATTTTGTGGTAGTAAATGATAGACTAATATCAACATATATTTTATACATTCGTGACCTACCTTAATTTTTTCTATATTTCTAGGCTACACGGTTCCTATACAGGTTTTTTCAAATTGTCACAAAACTCTAAAATACCTTCCAATATACTTATTGGGAAAAAAATCCACATGAAGTGGACCCACGCAGTTCAAACTCATATTGTTCAAGGGTCTTGTGTACGTATGTTGTAAGATGGAGCAGCTTTTACTATACTTATACCCAACAAAATTTCATGAAGTCTAATCCCTATTGCACAGGGCAGGACCATATATGTGTGTGTATGTGTATATGTATGTGTGTGTGTATATATATTCCAAGAGAGTATATTTTTTTGTTTACACTGAGCATCACGGTACATTTAACCTTTTGGGAACTTATTTATTCACTCAATTTTATGTAACAGAAATTTTGCATATACATTTAGCTCAATCATTTTAATAGCTAACATAATTATTTGGGAATAGCCTTTCTTTATCCACCCCCTTGTTTGTGGGTATCTGGATTGCTGCCACGTTTTTTGCTTTAACAAATAAAGCTGCTAGGAACTACTTTACGCATTTTGCAGGTTTCTTCTGCACCTAGGCCTGGGAGCGCTGGTAAAGCATATAAATGTTTAACTGTTAAGACAATGCCAAACTGTTTTGTAAAATGGCTCCCATTCCCAGCACAAAGCTTTACATGATACTGTTGATCCAGATCCACTCCATTCAATATATGCTGTCAGACGTTTGATTTTTACCATTTGAATGGGTATAAGGTGATGTTTAGACTGTAGCCTTTACGTGGAATCCACAGTATTTTCTCGTCTTTCCACTGTTTATAGCAGCTGGTTGTGTCCTTTCTCCCATTTATATGTGCCTCCTGTTAACAAACATGTGTCAGTGTTAGCATTTCTTTGAGCTTACTTGATATTCCGTACTCAATATGCATTTCTATTTCATTAATTTCTGCTCACAACTTTATTACTCCCTTTGTTAAAATAAGGATTTACAGCTGTACTTTTCCCTCAAAGTACCACTTAGCTAGAAGTTTTTATCTGTAGTGCTTCCACTATCTTAATTTTAGTTCCAAATGTTTTCTAATTTCTATTTAAAATTTTCTGTGACCTAAGTTGTTTGGAATTATATTAAATTTTTCTAATTACCCTATAGTTATTGATTTATAGCTTAATTGCATTGTTATGAGATAACATTCTTTGAAGGATTTCCATCTTCTAATATTTGTTTAAACTATAGGGTGCTTGCAAAGAAAGTTGATCCTGAAGTTGTTGGGGGCAGTGTTCTATATGGATGCTCGTTAAGAGAAGTTTGTTAGAGGAAAATTCGGGGCTCCAAATGCAAACAAGTAAAATTGAAAAATGAGCAGAGCTGAAAATGTAAGCAAGAAAACACACCCAAAGAAACTAAAAGTGAGAAAATAATAAAGGGTAGGACCCCCATATAAAACAATAAAACTGTATAGAAAAAGAAAGTAAGGGTGCCAGAAGCTCCCCTCCCTTTTTTTTTTTTGATGTAGTGTTCAACGATTCATTAGTTGCATATAACACCCAGTGCTCCCTCTTTACGAAGACTATTACAGACAACTTCAAGAAAGTCTGTTCAACAAAACAATAATAAAATGCAAGTGAACAGAATATACTTAAATCCAGGGATAAATTATACTGATCATAAAGATTTAAAAAGCTGTACTGTAAGAAAAACTATATGCAAATATACCCCAATTGAAAACTTACAAGACAGATTAGGCAAAATATGGTAATGACAATGTTAGTACTACATGAAGTAAAAAACCTGAATACACCAATAACATAAAGGAAACTAAAATAGTAATCTGAAAAACAATCTCTTGGAGAAACTTTTCCCAGAAGGTCTTACAGGGGAGTTCTGTTGCACTGAAACAGATAAGCTCTAGTTTATCCAAAATTAGAAAAATTATGAAAGATGTCCATTTTTCAGGGTAGTAAAACCTTAAAAAAAAAAACTGATGAAGACAATATAAAAAATTATGGGCCAATTTCACTAACAAAGATAGAAGCAAACTCACATAAAATATCAGCTAACAGAATCTAGCTAGGAGTTTGAAAAATAACCCTAATAATACTTTCATTAAGTATTTATTTTATTAAGAGTTTATTCTATAAATACAAAGATGATTTAGTATCAGAAAATCTATAAATGGATTTTACCAGAGCAATGGAGTCAAGAAGAAAATACATGACTACTGCAGAAGATGCAGGAAAGACATTTGATAAAGTTCAATATTTAACTATCATTTTTTTCTAAAAAAAAAAAAAAGGATAGAACTGAATTTCTTTAACTTTTTGATGGCTATGTATTAATGCCCTGCTTATAGCAAACATCATAATTAATGGAACAACATTTGATGCATTTATTTTAAGGTCAATAACAAGACAAAAATACCACCACCACAGGTACAGTTCAACATGGTATAGAACATTCTGGCAATGTAATAAGAAAAAGAAATAACAGGCAAGAGATTGTTATTATTTGAAGCTGACTTTATAATCCACATAGAAAACCCAGGATAATCACTATCCCATTAAAAGACCTTATAAGAAATTAAGACCTAGTACAAAACGAGGGTAAAAACAAAGCAAAACAAAAAATAGTGACATAGAATCAGACAAGACCAATGTAACAGGATAAAAAGCCCAGAAACAAATCCTTCTGTATATAAAAAGTTGGTATCTGAAAGAAGTCATAACAACAAATTGGTGAGATACGATGGATTACTTAGCAAATGATGGAAAATTGGTGCACTCCATGGAAAAAATAAGGTTGAATTCTTACCTCAGTCTTCATATGTGGACTCCAGGTTTATTAGAAACCAAAACATGAGGGCGCCTGGGTGGCTCAGTTGGTTAAGCGACTGCCTTCGGCTCAGGTCATGATCCTGGAGTCCCAGGATCGAGTCCCACATCGGGCTCCCTGCTCAGCGGGGAGTCGGCTTCTCCCTCTGACCCTCTTCCCTCTCATGCTTTCTATCTCTCATTCTCTCTCTCTCTCTCTCTCAAATAAATAAATAAAATCTTTAAAAAAAAAAAAAGAAACCAAAACATGAAAAGCAAAATTAAGGTATAAAGTTAACAAAAGGATACATTCATAGGAGAATATCTTCATGATCTTGAGGTAGAGAACTATTTCCTATATAATATTCTCAAAGAACGAAACTTAAAGAAGAAAAGTGACAGACATTCCAATAACAAAATTAAAAGTCTCTGTTTAAAGAAAGTTAACACACACGAAGTCAACACATGGATAGAAAATGGGGAGGAAATAATTGAAATGAAAACCATTAAGAAAAAGAAAATCTCATAGAAAAGTGTAAAAAATATATGAATAAAACAACTTACAAAAGAAGGAACAATACTGCAAGAAACATGAAGACATGTTCGAACTCATATTCAGAGAAATGCAAATTTCATCAGTACATATTATGTACACAAAATGGCAAAAATTATAAGCTCATACAAACCCAAGTATTGACAAAGATCTCAGAAAATGGTAATACTGTATTTCTGGTCAGAGCTAAAACTGTTGCAGCCGTTATAAGAAACTGTTGTCAGTACTTGAAAAAATTAAATACAGGGATAGCCAATGACCCAGAAATCCTACTCCTGAATACATACTTCAGAGAAAATTCTAAAGGAAGCCACTCACATACAAAGTCCAAATACCATCTATATCAAGTTAAAACACACACGAAGCATCATACACATTAAGAATTAAAAAGACAGAATGGAGGAACATATAACAGAGATTAAGGAGTTGGACAGTAGAGATGGTTAATGGCAGTAGAGATGGGGAATGCATTAATATAAAACAAGAGGGTTTTGCATTAATCAATAATAATGTGCCATGAATGAACTGAGAGTTACACTTAATTCAGTAAATGTGGAAACTGAAAAGAAAGATATTTTCATAAAAACCTGAGGAAAAACAAACCTCATAAGCCTTTGAATGTATATACTTAGGAGCTTATTAAAATTCTATTACTGTTGGCCTTCAATTAGCAATTTTGGTAGCAGTTCACTACTGCTAAAAATAAGCAAAATAACAATAAAAAGTTTAATTTAAAAAACCTAAATGGCCAGCCATTCAAATAAAGAATTATGTGTTCTTCCATGCTCATGGATCAGAAGAACAAATATTGTTAAAATGCGTATAGTACCCAAAGCAATCTACAGGTTTAATGCAATCCCTCTCAAAGTTATCAACAGCATTTTTCACAGAACTAGAACAATCCTAAAATTTACATGTAGCCCCAAAGACCCCAAATACCAAAGCAATCTTGCGGGGGGGGAAGCAAAGCTGGAGGCATCACAATTCCAGATTCAAGTTATATTACAAAGTTGTAGTGATCAAAACAGTATGGTACAGGCACAAAAAACAGACACATATGTCAATGGAACAGAACAGAAAACCCAGAAATGGACCTACAACTATATGGGCAACTAATCTTCAACAGAGGAAAGAATATCCAATGGGAAAAGGACAGCAGCTTTATTTACAATAGCCAAATTATGGAAGCAGCCCAAGTGTCTATTGACTGATGAGTGGATAAAGAAGTGGTGTATATACATGAAATGAAATATTACTCAGCCATAAAAAGGAATGAAATCTTGCCATTTGCAACAACATGGATGGAGCTAGAGTACAATGCTAAGTGAAATTCAGAGAAAGACAAATACCACATGATTTCACTCATATGGAACTTAAGAAACAAACAAGCAAAGGGGGAAAAAAAGAGAGACAAAACAAGAAACAGACTCTTAATTATAGAGAACAGACTGATGGTTTGCCAAGGGGAGGTAGCTGGGGGCAGAGGGGAATCGGCTAAATAGGTGATGGGGAATAAGGAGGGCACCTGCCATGATGAGCACCTGGTGATGTAGGTAAGTGCTGAATTACTACATGTATAGCTAAAACTAATAGAACACTGTATGTTAACTAAAATTAAAAACTTAAGAAGTTATGTGTTCCTACTAAACATAACTATTTTCCTATTGGAGTCTATGTTGTAGCATACATGTTAATAACTGTAGCAAATGGAAGTCCATGTAATAAATCTGTTTCACACTATAATCCCTAATAGATTCATCTCGTTGTATTCACTGGTTTATGAACACTCAGATGCATCACAAGTAACCCCAGAACCACAGCCTTCTGGAATTATCTTTTTCCTGAAGATCTAATGAAAAGAAATCAAACCTCTTCTTTTACTATAAGAAAATTCAAGTCCCTCCTGAATGTCTGAGGATTCCTGTAAGAGGCTTAGATGTCTTGGTTGTCACTGATGACTGCTATTCTCTGGCTTCTCTCTGACAACCAATCAGTTTATTTACTGCAACTTATGTGCTCTACTTCTCTCAACTTTGCTTTGCTAACTAATTGTTGATGCTAGATAGTAGGCACCTAATAAATGCCATTAAAGTTACAAAATAAAAAGATAAACGTTTCAGGGCGCCTGGGTGGCTCAATCGTTAAGCGTCTGCCTTAGGCTCAGGTCATGATCCCAGGGTTTTGGGATCGAGCCCCGCATCGGGCTCCTTGCTCCGCGGAAAGCCTGCCTCTCCCTCTCCCACTTCCCCTGCTTGTGTTCCCTCTCTCGCGTTCTGTCAAATAAATAAAATAAAATCTTAATAAAATAAAATAAAGTTACACATAAAAGGAAAACCTAAAATTGTAGTCATTACAGCTCAGTTCCGGCAGCCCAGGAAACCTATTCAGCTCTGAGTTCTTCCTTCCTTCTTCCACTCCTTACCAGCCTCAAGGAAATAACGCGGGGCGGGGGGGTATTTCTTGACATCACATAGCTGCCTGGATTCCCTCCCTTTCCCCAGAAGGAAGAGCTGAACACCCCCTTCCTTCCAATGTGGGATGCACTCAGTTACTGGCTCCAGTGAAATTTTAAGTATGGAAAAGGAAATATAGTAAAAATCAAACCTAAATCTTGTCATTCCACTAGCTACAACTGCAAACTGTATATGTCAAATACAGATTAGGGAAATGTATATACTTACTGTATATTAAGAAATCATTGTCCATTTTTTGCAGATAAAAATCATATCATGTTTTTTGTTTTTAGAGTCCTGATCTTATGGAGATGATACTGAAATATTCACAGAAGAAACGATATGCTCCTTGGGGACAGCTACAAAATAATGGGGGAGACTAGTTGGGGGTATAAACGACATAGTAGAGTCAACTTCAAGCTGGGTTAAGGTCTTTGGGGGCTCATTATTCTAGTCTCTTAACTTCTGCATATGTCTTTGCAAAGTCTTAAACATTCTATTAAACATTTTTAAAATAAATTTCTGTTAAGATGCACTTTCCCTCAAGAGAATCACTTATGATTATTAAGCAGATTACTTAGCATCTCCATCTCATTCGTTTGTATTTTTTTTAATTTAAATTTTTTTAACATACAGCGCAATATTGGTTTCTGGAGTAGAATTCAGTGATTCATCACTTACACACAACACCCAGTGCCCGTCACAACAGTGCCCTCCTTAACCCGTCAACCCATCTAGGCCATCCCCCACCCACCTCCCTCCATCAACTCTGTTTGTTCTCTACCATTAAGATACTTGCAGTGACATGGATGGAGCTAGAGTTTATGTTAAATGAAATAGGTCAGTCAGAGAAAGACAAATACCATATGATATCACTCACAGGTGAAATTTAAGAAAGAAAACAGATGAACGTATGGGAAGGGGGAAAAGAAAAGAGAGGGAAACAAGCCAAAAGTGACTATCATTTATTTGTATTCTGATTGCTTTGTCCACATTAAAAAAATTCAAGAATATTTGTATTATAATCATAACCCAAGAGGCACTTTGACGACCTTACTAAGGCAGAAGTCTGTTCAAAGATGATTTGGTGTCACCTCTGACTCACCTGCTTTAAATATTTTATGGTAACAGAACTACATTTGAAGTATACAGCCTGCTGTATACACAAATTCACATAGAAAAAAAAGGAACAGGCATCAATGTATTAACAGTGGTCTTCTTCGTACAGTGAATTTCTAAAATATTCGCCTGTTATTTTAAAATCAGGAAAAAACTGACATACAAAATACATACAAAACAAAGACTCTGTCAAAATATAAGGGAAAAGGCAGCCTAGTAAAAGCAAACCAGTGACCTAGAAGTACACACAAATCTAGTCTATCCTAAAAAGATAGTAAATCCAGAGAACACCTATAACATTAAAGTCTTCTTCTCTGTAAATTTATTTAGGGGAACTTCCAAGTGCAAACCCACGTTCCCAAAGCCCTGATGCTGGAAAAAGTGATGCCCCATACAGCACACATTAATATGGTAGCTTGCTTACTAGAGAAAAAGATCCCGATGTAAACCAGCATTCAGAATTACACATCAGACCCTCTGTGTGTTTGCCTGGAGTAAGTTCCTTCTTAAGGGACTGGTCTACTGTTGGTATACTGATGAAACCAGATTTCTGGGCCTGTAACCCAGAGGAACCTAAATTTGTGCACCCAATTGAGCTACTGCTCTCAAATCTGAGTTAACCAGTTGACCATCATCCACAGTGATACCACCTCATTCATGATCACCTTTTACTCTGCAATAAGGGATTTTAGTACGCAATAATGATTTGCCAGAATGAAGGCTATCAAAATCTTACACTCGTTCACTCATTCATTAAGCAAATACTTAGTAGGGCCCTATTCAAAGAGCCTGGGGTGTCCCCTTCTCCTTCAGCTCACTAAGCTCTATCCAAGCTTTGACAGTTCCAAGAATACAGTAAACTCTTTGCTACTTCAAGTCCACAGTTTTCTATGCCTCCTACAGCCTCCTTCACAACTTTCTGGGCCAGACTAAAATGTTGCCTAATCATGGCAACCTACATTAGTCATCTTATTTAAAGTAGCCCTGCCTCCACCCTCAACACCACCCCCTTGGTCTTCACCACGGCGCCTTTTTATTTAATAGCACAATTATTGTTTTATTTATATAGTGTTTGTCTTGCTCACTAGAACATAAACTCCATGAGAAAATGAAACTGTGTTAAGTCTTGGCTAGATGTTCAATTTTTAAAAAATAGCACAGAGGAAGCTGGGGGTTAGATGGTGGAGAACCAGACTCATGTCACCCCACAGACACAACTACATCCAAAAATGATTTGGGGAATGGCAAACAGATCCCCCACAGCCAGATGTGGAGATGGAGGCCAGATGCAGGAGGGCAGACGGGCTGAAGACACAGTTAGAAAGCAAAGCCCTGATGCAACTAGAGGGGACAGACTCCACAGACACCTCTAGCCCTGGGGATGTGCCCTGGGAAGAGGAGTCTCCCTTATGTCTGCTTTTGAAAACCAGCAGGGCTTAACTTCAGAAGCTTTAAAAATCAGGGGGCTTAACTTGGGAGAGCCGGCAGGTGAGAGAAACGGACACTCCACCCTTAAAGAGCCAGCAGACTAAATAACTCAGCCCTGGACACAGCACAGATGAAGCAGTTTGAAAGGTGCCTAGGGTATATGTGAAGATTCATTACCCAATCTTAGAACGTGTGCCAGACGGGCAGGGATCCACTGGGGATTTCTCTGGGAACAAAAGTGCCAGTAGGTGCCATTTTTCTTGCCCTCACCCAGTCTGTTCCCCTGTAGACCTGCCCCACCCAACCCATCTACCTCAGCAAGCGCCCCTCCAAAGCAGCTCCTGCCCTGCTACACTCTACAGGCAGCCCTGGCTAGGACCAGCACCATTCCAAAGTGATTCCTGTCCTGGGGATGGGGGAGAGAGAACCCAGCATGCCCACAGTCATGGCAGCTGTGCCTTTTAGTTGGCTGTGGAGGGGGCAAGGCCTGTCATTTTTGTGCCTGAACTGTGGCAGAGGTGAACTGCAGGCTGCTAGGCTGAGTACCAGCCCCAGCAACCAATGAGCCCACAGCAGCTTTAGTTGGGCTTCTCTACAGCATGAGGAGCAAACCTTGCACTGTGCACCCAGAGGAGGTGAAGTGGGTCATTATAATCAGCTGGGCTAAAGGCCAGCCCACCAACAAACATGCCCACGGCAATAGTGTCTCAGTGAAAACAGAACTTACACATGCAACCCACACAGGGGACACCACTGGAGGGTGTGGTTCTGATGACCAGGGAGGGGATTATGTTACAGGGCAACACAGGACCTCTTTACACAGGGCACTACTTTCAAAAGCAGGAGACAGAGCTAACCTACCTAATACACAGAAACAAACAGAGCATTGGATAAAATGAAGAGACGGAGGAGTATGTCCCAAATAAGAAAAACAGGACAAAATCAGAGATAAACAAAACAGAGATAAGCAATATGCCTGATAAACAGTTCAAAGTAATGGTCATAAAGATAACAGATTTGAGAAAGGAGCAGGTGAGCTCAGTAAGAACTTCAACCAAGAGATAGAAAATATAAAAAATAACCAGTCAGACTTGAAGAATGCAATAACTAAAAAGAAAAATGCACTAAAGGGAATCAAAAGTAGATTAGAAGCAGAAAAACAGATCAGCAATCTGGGAGACAGGGTAAAGAAGAGCAACCCAACTGAAGAGCAAAAAGAAAAAAGAATGATTTAAAAAACTGAGAACAGGTTAAGGGAACTCTGTGACACCATCAAGCATAATAATATTCACATTATAAGGATCCCAGAAAGAGGAGAGAGAAGGGGGCAAACAACTTACGTGAAGACGTAATAGCTTAAAACTTCCCTAACCTGGGGAAGAAAACAGACATCCAGATCCAGGAAGCACAGAGAGCCCCTAACAAGAGGAACCCAAGGAGGACCACACTAAGACACATAATAATTAAAATGGTAAAAATTAAAAAAGAGAGAATCTTAAAAAGCAGCAAAAGTAGCAAAACAGCTACATACACGGGAATTTCCATAGGTTTATCAGCTGATCTTTCAGGAAAAACTTTGCAGGCCAAAAGGGAGTGGCATGATATATTTTAAGTGTTGGGAGAAAAAAAAACCCTACAACCGAAAATACTCTGCATGGCAGGATTACCATTCATAAGTGAAAAAGAGATACAGAGTTTCCCAAACAAAACTTAAAGGAGTTCATCACCACTAAACCAGCCTTACAAAAAAGTCAAAGGGAAGTCTTTAAATGGTAAACAAAAAAAAGGCTATACATAGAAAAATTTATGAAGAAAAAAATTTCACAGGTAAAAGCAAACATATAGTAAAGATAGTACCTCAATCACTAATAAAGCCAGGTTAAAAAACAAAAGTAGTAAAGCCATTATATCTACAAAAATCCAATGAAGGGATACACAAAATAGAAAGATATAAAACATAACATGATACAAATAAAACATGGAGGGGGAGTAAAAAGTCAGTGTTGTTAGAATGTGTATGAACTTAACCAACCAACAACCTAACATGGGATGCCATATATGAACCCAATGGTAACCACAAATCAAAAACCTATAAACAGATACACAAAAATAAAGTGAAAGGAACTGAAGCCCAACACTAATGACAGGCATCAAACCAGAAAGGGAGAGAGCAAAAGAAGGAGCAGAGAAGAACTACAAAAACAACCAAAAAATAAGTAAGAAAATGGCAATAAGTTCACACCCCTGTCAATAATTACTTTAAATGTAAATGGACTAAATGCTACCATCAAAAGACATAGAATGACTGAATGGATTTTTAAAAAACCAACTCATTTATAAGCTGCATAAAAGGGACTCACTTCAGTCCTATAGACACATCCTGACTGAAAGTAAATGAATGGAAAAAGATAAACATGCAAATGGAAGAAAAAAAAAAGATCAGAGTAGTAATAATTATATCAGACAAAACAGACTATTATTTTTTTAAAGATTTATTTATTTTAGAGACAGAGAGCACAAGTGGGAGGGGCAGAGCGAGAGAGAATTTTAAGCAGACTCCGCACTGAGTGCAGAGCCCGATGCAGAGCTCAATCTCATGACCCTGAGATCACAACCTGAGCTGAAACCAAGTATCAGACACTCACCCAACTGCACCACCCAGGCACCCCAGACAAAACAGACTTTAAAACAAAGGCTGTAACAAGAGACAAAGAAGGGCATTACATAATGTTAAAGGGATCAATCAAACAAGAAAATAGCAATTATAAATATCTATGCACCCAACACAGGACACCTAAATACATAAAACAGATATTAACAGACATAAAGGGAGAAACTGAGAGTAATACAACTATAGTATGGAACTTTAACACCCCACCCACATTAGCATATATATCATCCACACAGAAAATCAACAAGAAAACAGTGGCTTTGAACAACACATCAGACTAGATAGACTTAAGAGATACATACAGAAAATTCCATTCAAAACAGCAGAATACACACTCTTTTCAAGTGCACATGAAATACTCTCCAGAAAAGATATGTTAGACCACAAAACAAGTCTCAATAAATTTAAGACTGAAATCGTATCAGCCATCTTTTTCAATGAAAATACTATGAAACTAGAAATTGATTACCAGGGAAAAAACTGGAAAAAAAAAAAGGTGGAGGCTAAACATGATACTAAACAACCAGTGGGCCAATGAAGCAATGAAAAAAGCAACGGTCCAAAATCTTTGGGATACGAGAACAGTTCTAAAAGGGAAATATATAGGGATACAAGCCCACCTCAAGAAACAAGAAAAAGCTCAAATTACAAGCCTTACACCTAAAGGAACTAGAAAATGAAGAAACAGCCCAAAGTTAGTAAACAGAAGGAAATAATATGGAGCAGAAATAAATGAAAGAGACAATAAAAATTTTTTAAAAAAATCAGTGAAACCACGAGCTAGTTCTTTGAAAGAGAAAAAAATTTGGTAAATGTTTAGCCAGCCTCATCAAGAAAAAAAGAGAGAGGACTCAAAATCAGAAACAAAAGAAGAAAAACAAATGACAGCACAGAAATACAAAGAATTATAAGAGACTACAACAAAAATATTCTGTGCCAACCAACCGGACAACCTAGAAGAAATCAATCAATTTCTAGAAACATACAATCTTCCAAAACTCAATCAGGAAGAAATAGAAAATCTGTACAGACTGATTCCTAGTAACAAAAATAAAACTTCCAACAAACATGTTGGGACCAGGACCAGATGGCTTCCCAGGTGAATTCTACCAAACCTTTAAAGAAGACTTAATACTTATTCTTCTCAAACTATCCCAAAAAAATAGAAAAGGAAGGAAAACTTACACATTCATTTCATGAGGCCAGCATTACCCTGATACCAAAACCACACAAAGACACTATAAAAAAAGAGACTACAGGCCAATATCCCTGATGAACATGGACACAAAAATCCTCAACAAAATATCAGCAAACCACATTCAACAATATATTAAAAGGATCATTTACTACGATCAAGCTGGATTTATTCCAGGGATGCATGGGTGGTTCCAATTTTGCAAATCAATATGATACATCACATTAACGAGTAGGACAAAAACCACAGGATCATCTCAACAGATGCAGAAAAAGCTTTTGACAAAATACAACATCCATTCATGATAAAAACCCAACAAAGTGGGTTTAGAGGGAACATAACTCAATATAATAAAGGCCACATATGAAAAACCCAGAGCTAACATCATACTCAACAGTGAAAAAGTGAAAGACTTTCCTCTAAGATCAGGAACAAGACAAGGATGTCCACTCTCACCACTTTTATTCAACATAGTACTGTAAAGACCTAGCTGCAGCAATTATACAAGAAAAAAGAAGTAAAAGACATCCAACTTGGTAAGGAAGAAGTAAAACTGTCACTATTGAGTAAAACATGTCACTATCATGGATTGGAAGAATGTCATTAAAATGTCCATACCAGAGGTGCCTGGGTGGCTAAGACATTAAGCATCTGCCTTCGGCTCAGGTCATGGTCCCAGGGTCCTGGAATCGAGCCCCGCATCAGGCTCCCTGCTCGGTGGGAAGCTTCTCCCTCTCCCACTCCCCCCTGCTTGTGTTCCTGCTCTCGCTGTCTGTCAAATAAATAAATAAAAATATTTAAAAAATAAAATAAAATAAAATGTCCATACCACTCAAAGCAATCTACAAAGGCAATGCAATCCCTACCAAGATATCAACAGCATTTTTCACAGAACTAGAATAATCCTAAAATTTGTATGAAACCACAAAAGACCTCGAACAGCCAAAGCAATCTTGAAAAGAACAAAGCTGAAGACAGCACAATCCCAGATTTAAAGATATACTACAAAGCTGTAGTAATCAAAACAGTGCGGTACAGGCACAAAAAATAACAGATCAATGGAATAGGACAAAGAACCTAGAAATAAACTCACAATCATATAGTTAAATGAGGCAAGAATATACAATAGGGAAAAGAGTCTTCAAAAATTGGTGTTGGGAGAATTGGACAGCTACATGCAAAAGAATGAAATTAGACCACTTTCTTACACCATGTACAAAAGTAAATTCAAAATGAATTAAATACCTAAATGTGAGATGTGAAACCATAAAACTCCTAAAAGAAAACACAGGCAGTAACTATCGGCCTTGCAACATATTTAAGAATATGTCTCCTCAACACGTGAAACAAAAGCAAAAATATTAGGACTACACCAAAATAAAAAGCTTTTGCATAGCAAAGGAAACAAACAATAAATCAAAAAGGCAAACTACTGAAAGAGAGATGGTATCTGCAAATGATATATTCAATTACGGGTTACCATCCAAAATACATAAAGAATTCCATATACATGTACGACTGAACACCAAAAAAAGACACAATCCAATTAAAACATGAGCAGAGCACCTCAACAAACATTTTTCCAAAGACATATTGGTAGCCAGCAGACATGAATAGATGCTCAACACCACTAATAAAGGAAATGCGAAGCAAAACCACAATGAGACACCACCTTACATCTGTCAGAATGGGTAGCATCAAAAAGACAAGAAATAACAAGTATTGGCAAGGATGTAGAGAAAAGGAAACCTTCGTGCAGTGTCGGTGGGAATGAGAATTGGTACAACCACTGTGGAAAACAGAATAGAGGTTTCTCAAAAAATTACAAATAAAAATATCACATGATCCAGTAATTCTACTGAATCCCAAAGAAAATGCCCCCCAAAAAGAAAATACTAATTTGAAAAGATACCTGCACTCCTATGTTTATTGCAACATTATTTACAATAGCCAAGATATGGAAGCAACCTAAGTGTCCACTGACTGACGAATGGATAAAGAAGAGGGGGCATATTTATACAATGGAATATTACTCAACCATAAAAAAGAATGAGATCTTGCCATCTGCAAAAACACGGATGGACCTAGAGGGCATTATGCTAAGTGAAATAAGTTAGAGAAAGCAATACTGTGTGATTTCACGTATATATGCAATCTAAACAACAAAATAAACCAAAAACAACTCTTAAAAATAGAGAACAAAGTGATGGTTGTCAGAGGTGAGCTGGGTGGGGGGATGGGCAAAATGGATTAAGAGGTACAAACTTCCAGTTACACAGTGAGTCCGGGAGATGAAGTGTACAGCATAGGGAATACAGTCAATAATACTGTAATAACACCACGCGGTGACACATCATGACTCTACTTGCCACGAGCACTGAGCGACGTATTGTGGAATCGCTATGTTGTACACCTGAAACTAACATAACGTTGTATGTCAACTATACTTCATAAGCAAACAAACAGCACAATCAGAATCTTCAAAAAATGTATCAAAATAAGTGAAAATAAATTTTTTAGTCATAAAACTTATTTTCTAGGGGCGCCTGGGTGGCTCAGATGGTTAAGCGTCTGCCTTCAGCTCAGGTCATGATCCCAGGGTCCTGGGATCGAGCCCCACATCGGGCTCCTGGCTCAGCAGGGAGTCTGCTTCTCCTTCTCCCTCTGCCTCTCCCCCTGCTCCTGCTCTCTATCTCTGTGTCTCAAATGAATAAATAAAATCTTTAAAAAAAAACAAAAAACTTATTTTCTATCAACTAAATAGTATCTAATTTAATTCTCCACAACTATGGAGATCTGCTATCACATTTATGTAATTTATCTATTTTCAAAGAAGAAAATCCCAAAGCATGGACCATTCTCCCACTTAATTTTAGAACCATTTTTATCATGATCTCTAACACTGCATTTCCAAGGGTCTTTCAGGAGCTCAGTATTTAAAAGGATTTGTCATTCTTTTCTCAAAAACCAGTATTAATCGTAGGAAACACTTACCTATATTCTTCAAACATAAACTAGATTTGGGATTTAATTTGGGTGAGTTTTTTTTTCTTTTTAATTTTCAGGCTTTATCTGAAACTCTAAAATAATTTTAAAACTCGTACCTGCCCCCTCTCCCCACCCATCCTCAGAAAGCCAGTGTTAGAACATCAAAGACTTCTTAGCTAAAGGTCAGGCAAAAACAGTTTCAGAATGTCAAAATTGGACAAACAACATTTCAAATAACCAAGGAATCCATAGCATTCTTAGATTCACCTGGAAAGACTGTACAGGGTCAACAATGGTATAAAACACATGGAAAAAGCACCTTGCTTTGATGCTCTGACCATTAACACATCACAAAATTTCATCTCAACTAGACCACTACAAGGCTTTTTTGCCTATCTTCCAACTCCTCTCATTTAATAATTGTCAAAAAAAGAATTATTTGGGTAGGATAGAAGGTACCTTCTTTCTCTCCTCTCCCAGGAGTGTTTTGGAGAGATGTCCCATCCCAAGCGTAAATATACCAGTTATTCCCAAACTCCAGGCTAGTAACTGATAGAGGCCCAGGATTAAGATGGTATGTTTTTTAAATCAACCTGAAGTGCAATGAAAATAAGGACACAATTGGATTTTTCACAAAGCTAAATATATTCCACTTAAAGTACCTGTTCCTCATTCTGAAATTATGTTCGTTATTTTTTAAGATTTTATTTATTTGAGAGTGCAAGAGAGAAATCAGAGAGAGAGAGGGAGAAGCAGGCTCCCCGCTCAACAGGGAGCCCGACACGGGGTGACACGGGGCCTGACCCCAGGACTCTGGGAACTTGACCTGAGCCGAACGAAGGCAGACACTTAGCCACCCAGGCGCCCCCTTTGTTATGTTTTAAAATGCCTTTTCTCTTCTGAAATGGTGATAGAAGATGGTATTTTTAACATCCTTATTGGGCAAAATAAACATTGGCAATCTCTAGAGAGTATCCAAATAACTTAACATTTTTATTATTTATAAAACCCAAAGCTGTGGAAAACTAATACTGATAGAGGAAGAAACAAGATTTTCTATAAAAGCAGGCCCTGGAGCATGTGAGGCCAACCCCCATATTTCTGGAAGCTTACGTTGAACACGTAGTTCAAACAAGACTACCTTTCCTCCTGTTCCACTCTAGGAACGGCTAGGAAGTCCCTTCAGTGTCCTTCGTATCTGTCCTGCTCTTCTTGTGACTTGGCTTTCTGCTAGTTATCAAGCATGAATATAAAAATGATGGGGCAATCATGTTGACATCTTTCGCAAAGCACTGTAAGGACAGAATAAGAAGGTACAAAGTAGAATGAAATACTTTAGAACCCTTGAACAGTAAAGATGAATGTATAAGAAAAATAAACGGGGGCACCTGGGTGGCTCAGTCGTTAAGCGTCTGCCTTCGGCTCAGGTCATGATCCCAGGGTCCTGGGATCGAGTCCCACATCGGGCTCCCTGCTCCGTGGGAAGCCTGCTTCTCCCTCTCCCACTCCCCCTGCTTGTGTTCCTGCTCTCGCTGTGTCTCTCTCTGTCAAATAAATAAATAAAATATTAAAAAAAAAAAAAAGAAAAATAAACGGGAGTGGGGGCGCCTGGGTGACTCAGTCGGTTAGGCGTCTGCCTTCAGCTCAGGTCATGATCCTCGAGTCCAGGGATTGAGCCCTGTGTCAGGCTCCCTGCTCGGCGGGGAGCCTGCTTCTCCCTCTGCTCCTCCTCCTCCCCACTCATGTTCTCTCTCTCTCAAATAAATAAAATTTAAAAAAAAGAAAAAGACACAAATGATATGGACAGAGGAGAGTCAAAATATTTACTACATAAGGTCTCTAACTTAACAGTGGATTCTATTACCTACTAGAGAGAGCTGGTGAGGTAGAATGGAAAATGGAGAGGTTTTCCCACAGAAGCAAAACAGGCCTGGATGCCAGGGCAGCCTTCATGAGCCAGTTAACCTAGATGGTGCAGGAAGTACACCTGATGCAGAAATCAGAAGCATCTCTCATGGGACTAAATTTAAAGGTAGGAAGAAGGCTAGATGCTCCCAAAGGATATTTGTTAAATTTCCTTTGTCTGTAAATAAAACCAGTCATCCCTTATACCAATTTGATGCCGACATAAGAGAAAGCAGCTCCCTAAATTCTCCACCTCCTGCTATTCCAAATTGGGAAACAGAAGATCTTCTTCCCAAGGGCACAGCAAGCATCCACAAGTTCAGCTCCTCCAGGCCGGCTTTCATTTACACATTCGTCCTAAGGATCACTCTGAAAATGGGTTGTGTCAAATTATGCATCCTTTTGTGTGTGGTAAAATATACCTAAAATTTACCATTTTTGCCATTTTAAGTGTAGTGAGTTCAGTGGCACTAAGTACAGTTGACCCCTTGAACAACACATGCTTGAACCGCGTGGGTCCACGCATATGTGGATTTTTTTCAATAAACATGTTGGAAAAATTTTGGAGATTTGCGACAATTTGAAATAACCCACAGACGAGCTGCATAGCCTAGAAATATGGAAAAAACTAAGAAAAGGTTGGGTATGTCACAAATGCACAAAATACATGTAGATACTACTTTTTTTTTTTTTTTTTTACATGTAGATACTACTTTAACATTTACTACCATAAAATATATACAAATCGATTATAAGAAGTTACAATTTACCAAAACTTACACAAACACTAATAGGTCATACCCCGCACCATTCATAGTTGAGAAATGTAAGCAAATATGAAGATGCAGTATTAAATAACAACTGCATAAACTGCACTACCGTAATAATTTCATAGCCACCACCTTTGCTACTGCAGTGAGCTCAAGTGTTGCAAATACCCACTTAAAATGCTGTGTGGCACTGATCATCCCCGCATGAGCACTGCAGAGAAAAGCGATCTCTAGAGATTCTATTAGTAAAGTTTCGGGGCAGAAAGTTACATATGCACATTTTGCATGGGGGGATCGGCGCCCCAACCCACTTGTTGTTCAGGGGTTAGCTGTACAATTCACACAGCTATGCACCCCAAATTATGCAAACTCTCATGGGTCCCCAAAGATTCTGCAGGCTGTTTATGGTAGGTTTTCATTTGCACAAGAACACATTTTTGCTCCACATTCCCCAAATCTTTCCATTTTCTAGGTCTTATTCCTGAATGAGAGACTCCTGTTTTCTGTACCCTAGAATACCAGTGGTATTACAACCCAGGTGCAAAACGATACTGATTACATTCCCCCGGACACCAAGTTAAAGCTTGGGTCAGATGCACTCGACTTGACAAGTCAGTTATGAAAGCAACTATTACATCTGTCTACATTTTAGTGGAATGAAGATTTATAATCCCTTTTTAGCAGCCTTTAATTGAGATAGCTGACATAAAGAAATTATATATTTAAGGGGCACAACTTAATGTTTTTATATATAGGTATACATTGTGGGGGAAAAAAAAAAACATCAAGCTAAATAAATGTCCATACTAGTTACCCTTGTGTGTGTGTGTTGAGTAGATTTAAGACCTGTCCTTTTAGAAAATTTCAAGTACTCCTCTACTCAGCAGAAAAGACTCAACTAAGGAGGAACTCTTCATTTCCATGAACACCGTGGCTATGGTATAATTGGGAGCCACATAAAATTAAAAGGCTTTGGTCAAATAACCCAAACTCAATACTCACAACAGACAGACAGCATGTAGCGAAGTCCAGAGCATTAATAGTTTTTGCCTCATCAAAAGATACAGAACATAACAGCTTTTGCTTTCATCAATCTGCTACAGAGGGCTTATCCTAACAACCAATTTTCCACTGTCCCTGCTACTTATTAATTTTTCAAGATGTGAATGCCTTAGTGTACCTAGGACTGTCATGAACTATCACAAGGCAATCAATGTGTCAAAATTTATTTAATGACAAAATTGCACTTGAACATTACAACTAGCTATTCTTACCTTTTTTCTTTAAGGCTTACACATATAAGAATACCACTTCTGTCAAAGGAAACGATCAATTTCCCTTTGAATTTGTTGGCTGGTTTATTAATAAAGAGATCTATTGTTTCGTAAATGAAAAAACACAGGGGTCTCAGGCTCCATCCTTATCTGCTATGGCTACGCTACTGAAAAAAAGGGGTCTTTCTTGCCCACACACTCACTGTCATGGCAAGATTACCATGAGCACTCAAGGAATGCTGACTGGAGACTATCATCACTGTACTAATCCATTCACCTTATGAGTTTAATTCAGGGGAAATATACCTGCATAATCCTATGAATATAGCTTGCAGGATAATTACAGGACAGCCAGAAGAACCACTAAATGAAAAGCTCTCGGGAGTGCTGGAACAGCAAGCTCTGCTAAACAAACATACTGATCATTCTTAAGGCTGTAGTTATATTTAAACCAATTTGCATGGCAGTTCATTTCACAGAAATTACTTCATGGCTTCAGGAATCCCCTGTGAAATCAGTTACCAGCACTACCAATTTAAATTTTTTTTTAAAGCAGACTAATAAATAATGAACTGATCACTGAACCATCATGGCTTCATACAGACCTGCATCAGACCAGATTTGCTTATTTCACAGGTTGCCAATTATCTTGCTAAAAATTAATACATACTCCATCAGGGGATACTGCTCCATTAGGAAGATAAGGAATAGAGGATTAAATCAGTGAGCAGGTCATTCATGGGAATGAAGATTTAAAATGAACACCAGGAGCTAAAATTCTTAAGAAAACTAAACAGTGGGGCTCAAACCGTTAACCTGGTGAATACACGGGCCAGCTGTAGGGGAGAAACCCTGCAGCATTAACAGCAGCATCCGCCTCCTTGGAACCTTTCTCAAGCCCAGTGTTTTCCTATCTATTCTTGCATTAGAATTTATAACATTCCTGAGAGACGAGTAAGAACGAAGACTATCTTGCCAAATTTTAGTTGGAAGCACTAAGTCAGCTCAAGGTCACACTGGCAGTGAAACAATCCTCAGCAACATACAGTCAGTCACAGGCCATTAAGTGAACACGGATTTAAAATAATGCCCCAGTCACCATAGCAAATCAATCATAGCACCATTTCCCAGAGATCCTGACTGAACGAATCCACTCTCACTGCGCATCAGTTATCACAACAGGGTACTCACTGTGTACCAAGCACTGAGCTCAGAACTACATGAGAAGCATTTCATTCTAACATTATTCTTTAAGTCAGGTACCATCATTCTCGTTTTATAAGTAAGAAATTTGAGGCTTAGAGAAGTGAACTTGGCAGAGCAACTCAGAAGGTTTCAAAGCTCAGATCTGAAGCCAGAGTTTGATGCAAGAGCCCTGTCCTCGACTAGGATACAATCCTGTCTTCCAAACCACTGAGGATGGCACATGAGCTAAAACCCATGCAACTCCAGACAGCAGAAAGAACACTGGTCAGAAAACTCAGCAGACTTGTTTCTTCAGCTTACACTTAACTATACTTATGAATTTGAGCCTTATCATTTGGAAAAAGTTCAAGTCTTTCTCCACTCACATGGTTGTTGCAAAGCTAAAACAACTTAGTACATAAAATTATGATAATTCTGATCTACAGTCTAGTAATTTCTGTATCTGCAACTCTTACACATTAGGATCACACAGCTATGTTCATATAATGGCCATAATGGGCTGAGGAACGTAATTTGAGATCCAATGGTTCTCTAGGACAGGCAGAAGCCACCTATGGGCCTTCCCAATTCTGACTTCTTAGGATGACATTTGTCAGAGTGAGTTGTGTTCCATAGACAGATTATTCTAATACACCCTCTGGCTTACAGAGCATTACACCCAGGGCAGCCAACGTTTTATAAAATGAGCACAGGAATAGCGTAACACATAATATCTCTTCAAGAAACCTTCTTACTTACAGAATCCCTCTCTGATGACAGACTTGAATTTCTTGGGTGCAGTGAAAAGTAGCCATTCCAGAGCTCTGTGAGTTTGATAACTATAACAATGAGCCCAGATTTGCCCCAGTTATTCTATTCTTGATGTATAAAGCAAAACAGAGCAAGTTCACCTGCTGTTTAACATACGAAAAGTTAACCAATCCCTGATGTCATCATGAGAATTTAAACATTAGCCATACCACTGAGAAAAAAGCCACCATTTCAAACTACTAAAGAATAGATGGTACAAAAACATTTGCATTTCAATAGAACTAGCTTTATTATTATTATTATTACTTTTAAACAAAAGAAATGGTCTAAAAGCAAATGCAGATATGTACCGAGGGATGGACATGACCTGGTACTTACAGAGGAGCTGCTGTGTCATAAATGAAAACAGAATGTTAGGAGAAAAATGGTATTTCAGGTACTGTCTGCTTGAATAATCTGGAGACGCAAGTTAACTGAAAGAAGGTGCTGTGCCAAGCAATCAGCAGGAACAAAAAACAAAACCAAACACAACCACCAGCAGCTGCTTCCCAAAAACTATGTGCTGACAGCATGAGAACTGCCATCAACTCACAGTCTTCTCATTTTCCCCGTTTTCTATAATTTTCCTCTTCTTTTCATCTGTTTTCTTCTTGAAGATGTTATTTCGGTAAAACTGAAGTTCTTTGATGCTTTCGCTAATGTCATCAAGCGCCCTACAAGCAAACACATCATACTGAATTGAAATGTGCACAGAGGAAGTAAGCAACTGACAACGTAACTTCTTACAAGTAACAGCAGGGTCAACTGCAAATGCCACTGACACCATCAAGAGGAACATTTCAATAAGGCAAATTTAAGTACCTTGTTAAAAAAAAAAAAAAGGCTGTTAAAAAAAAAATCTCCTAAAATATATCAGATTATAAAGTCTCCTAAACTGTCCTATAAGACGGTGAAGTGTTCCACGGAAAAAAAGAATTCTAGGGTTGTGAGTTTAGGAAAAACTAGATCAAGCATTCCTTTCCTGAACTTATGGACTAATGTGTATTATGAATTTCCAAGGGGAGGCTGGACTAGGCACACGGTATTTCTAAAACTTAACCACATGTGTGGAATAATCATTAACAGCTCATGGAACAGTGTTCGGGAAACACTGTGCAATACTTAAGACACATCCCTATACAAAATATACTGACCTGCTCAAACATGACTCATGACTCAGTCATAATAAACACTGATCATCAGACAGTACCTAACCATAACAGAGGATCTACCTCCTCCCTGGTAGAGATTTGTGCTACCATCAGCTACAATACCCTCTCTTCTCCAACATGCTGTCTCCCATCTGTTGTAGTCTGAGAAATCAAGTAACAGAGATTATGAGACCTGTGTGCAGGTCAATCAGTAAGCTCTGAATGATAAGCCAAGGGCTTCTTCTAGAGAATAAACTGCATAAATGTTCGTGCGAGTTTTACGATGGTTATTGCTGTGGCTAAAACGACAGTTTTGCTTTCTTCCCTGGTATTGGATATATGGTGGAGAGTGGACTAAATCAAGGTACACAACATCTTACCTACAACACTTCAATCCAAAAACATCTGAAAATCCAAAGTACTTTTATGACTCACTCTGAGGCAAAACCTGATCAATCTTGACATGGGGCTATTCTCATCAGTTATGCCATTTGGTGTGCATGTCTGTACGTTTCGCTGCAGAAACATCCATGTGTGTGACCATGGGATGCTTCTTCAGACCTTCTAAGGCATGTTGTATAACGGTAAATACCACAAATACACTACTACCTTTCTAAAGCTTGAAAATTTCCAAAATCCAAAACACATCAAACCCTAATTGTTTCGGATAAGGTATTCTAAACTTGTATCGTGCTGTGGTCTGTGCAATCCCCCCGCAAAGAAACACTAGCATGCCAGGCTCCTTACAGCAGGGACTCGGTCTTTGTTTGCCTAGAACTGTGCACGTAGGCACTCAGCAAAGGGATGAACTCAATGCTGCCCTTAGAAGCCAGCTGCTAAATCCCCAATGGAGTCTTATGTTCCTCCTGAACGATGGTGAAATTAAAAAAAAAAAAAAAAAAAAGTAAAAGAGCCAGTACAGGACACTGGATAAACAAAATCTTCAAATTTCTTGTGTACCTGTGCCTAAGTCTGCAGACTTAATAGAAAGGGTCTGAAACACTCAAAAGTCTCAAAGTTAGGCTAACTATGTTATATAACTGTTCACAAAGTGTTCTAATTAATTTTAAGTGGCTACAATATTCATATCCTTGCTGGGAAGAATATTAATACTGCTCATTACTAGAAAGATTACAGACTGTTTCATCATACCTACAGACTAAGCTATCTTTTAGTGTTTAAAGACGCTATGCATCTCAGAAAGGAATACTAGACTCCTGACGAGAATTCCTAATAATCTTAACAACAAAAAAAAAATTATCTTTATGCTAGTTGACCTTTGTTCCCCCCCCCCCAAGAAAAAAGAGTAAAGAACAGACTGTTTTAAGCAGTCAGGAATTTGGGGGTTATGTGTGTGTCAGATTGCCAAGCGCTTGGAAGGACCCAAACTCACCTGTGAGAAGCAGCCTTCTTTGGTGCAAATTCATATTCTTCTGGATACCAGCGTCTATACACAGCAAAAATGGAACTCTCAAAGGAAACTGTCTCAAATATACTGGATAATTACCTCCTTCCAGTCATTTATTAACACTGAAAAAGGCATTCTGGATTGTGACTATCAAGATGTTTCCTTGCCTGGGACTCTCTTTTCCACCCTCCCTTCACCCTAGATACTCTCTTTAGGCAAGCTCACCCATGTCTATGATTCCTAGATTCACTCCACTCCAGCCCTCTCCTAATTTGTCATGGATAGCCAACCACCTGCTGGACATCTCCACCTACAAATCCATTAGACATTTCTAATCAACATATATAAAACTACATTTATCCTCAAGACCTCCTTTCTCCCATCCACCAAATCTGCTTTTGCTCCTATTTTCCCCTTTATCTTTAAACAATTCCATCATCTGCCTACCTGTCCAAACCAGGAACACTAGAATTGCTTTAGAGATGTTCCTTTCCCTCACTCCCCCATTCAAGCATTCCATACCGTGCCAAGAGATGTCTCAGATGGGACATTCGCCACACCCTTCTCTGCCACCCAAATGCCATGTCCCTAGCTCATTCTTCCCTCAAGATAAGGCAAAAATCTCCTTTCTTATCTCCCTCTTTTCTTGCCACCTTATAATCAGAATGACCTAATCGTACCACTCACTGCTCTACTTACACTTTTTGAAAGGAACCCATCCCTTATGTTAACCAACTCAGCCCACCATACAAGCCCTTGACGATTTGGCCTCACCTCTCACATTTTGCAAACTGCATGCTTGGCACTCCAGCATTGATGAACTATTTGTAATTCCCTTATCTTCCCCAGCCCTCATTTCTTCATACTTCTGCCCATTCTCTGGAATCCTCCTGCTTCATTTAAACGCCAGGAAAACATCCAACTCCTCTTTAAATCTCAACTTAAATTTCCCAGGTAAAGCTTTCCCCAACTTCCCGTTCTTCACTCCAACAGCTAGGGGCTCCTTCCCCGTTGCCCTCAATATTCAATATGCACATTTCCATTACAGAGGTCATCATACAGTATATGTGTCTGGTGTGTTTTTTACACATCTCTCATCCCACTAGATTCTATGCTATTTCAAGGCTTTTCATCTGTTATGTTCCCAGCACATAGGCCAATGCCTGGCACAGAATGGTGCTCAATAAATTTTCTGGACTAATGAAATTTATACAGAAGATTTTTGACATTGTTTCCCCCATCTCTCACCAGTCCAGAATCAACTAAGGACCTGTCCAAGTGAGAAAGGAATGAAGTTATGCACCCGCAGTTCTACCGTTCTATTCAATTACTTTCCACAAATTCTCAATTAAAACATGCTAAATGAGGCAACTTAATGGATCCTAAATATAGCCCTTACCTGCACAGTTCTTTAACAGTGCTCACATCAATTATTCTATAATGAAGATGTTTCATGAACTGGGGCATGTATTTGTCAAGAAACTTCTTATCTGCATGAACTGAATTTCCTAGAAAGACACGAAGCATACTGCATCTGTGTATTTCTAGCAATATACAACAGGATATAAAAATTCATTAACTGGTACTGAAATGGAGATGATTTTTTTCTTATCTCAAGTAATTCCTAAAAGCATCTCGGAATTTCTAAATCATGTTTGAGTGCATCTGATTGTGTTACAAGTATAGACTTCTGAGTAGTCAGTCTAGCTCATAATAAATTTATAAACGGCCTCTCTATGGACAAAAGGATAAATCTACCATTCCACATACTTAAAATAATGCACAAAACTATTTGTTACTTTTTCAGATCATATCAGACGTGCAAATTTTCTCCCACTGTCATGAAAACCACACTATTAACACTAAAAACTTAACTGAACCACATTAAGTAAATAAAGCTTTATTCACATTCCAGTTTTAACAAATCGTATCCATATTCATGTTTCCATACAGTAATTTATCTTAAAAACACTAAATTTTAAATAAGTACTTTAAAATAGACAGCAGCCACACTAACTAGAGGGAAAATATATATACAACATATACTCTAATACTTAATGTCAAAACTTTTTTTTTTTAATGAAATTTAAGGAAAGTGTAAGTTATCATATCAATTTACATATACAAATGCAAATACACCTCCACAGACCATTAACTTTCCTCTGACAATGGCAGGACTTTCAAAATCCTAGTAGAACTGGCCCGGTTTCTTTAAGAAGTCAATGTCACACAGGAAAAAAAGAAAAAAAAAAAGAAAAACAACAGGTGGACATTTTAGATTAAGAGACTAAAGAGACAATAATAACCAAATGAAATGCATGAGTCTTGACTGAGTGCTGGTTCAAAAACAATTAGACATTGTGCACGTGGACTAGATGTGAAATGTTACTGAATTATTTTTAATTACCTTAAATGTGATAATGATACTGTGGCTACATAAGAAAATGTCCTTATTCTTAAGAAATGCTTGGTGAAGTGTTTAGAAATGAGGTGTCAAAATGCCTACAATTTACTTTCAAATGTCCGACAAAAAAACAGACAGGTAAAACAAACATGGCGCAAGGTTAAACCATTCATTACCAAATCCAACTTTCTTGTACATGTGAAATTTTTCCATAATAAAAACATGAAGGAAAATTTTACTGAATGAGTCTATGTACCCCGGATCCCATGTTGGGTTTTCAGGGCAGTTTCCCAATACTCATGTTATAAATTATATAAGGAAACTTGAACGGAAAATTAGGATGTATAATCCAAGTCAGGGTAAGTGGAAGGCATGATGGTCTTAGTTGATCTTTCTGGAACTGCAGTCTCTTGAACCACTACAATGGAAGACTATCTACAAGGTATACATAGGATTGGATTTTACCTGCAAGTGGACAGAGCCCCGGAGGAGTCTGCTGTCGTACAAAGGACAGAAATTCATACTCTGCCTGCTGCAATGTCATTGTACTCTCCTTCACTGCCTTGGTTAGACCAGACTGCAAGACAGAATCCCCAGCCCCCACCAGAAACACATCAAGTCAGTTTTCAAAGGCATCCAGAAATGAAACTTCACTGCTAAAATGGGCAAATACAACCATAGATGGACCCTTCATAAGGCTCAAGTTCACACTGAAACTGCCATCTTTGCTCTGATTTGTTCTTAAAGAATCCAGGTCAAATAAGCTATGTTCCTGATTGTTAATAGCATTTCCACACAGTCAAAAAAAGATGGTGCTCAAAGTCCAAGCTCTGGGAAGAAACAACTATTAACAGGAAAGCAGCATTCCCCCTTTTCTGAAAGTTGATGTCAAACCTTATCCAAAAGACTGATTTGAGCAATACTTGACAATCCGCAATGCGTTCGCGACAGACTGAATGCAGGAGAGGAAAAAAGAGAACATTCAGGAGATGATCTCAAGAGGTCCCAAAGATGACAGATAAACAAGCAAGCAGTCTCCCAGGCTCGCCAAGCAATCTTCCTCTAACCCATTTCAGAATCCCATCCAACAATGGTATAGGATTCAGATGTGGGAGCAACACGCTTGTTACTGATCCCCATAGCAGCACTCCTGTTATTTTGGTAATGTTACCTTCCCATGATGCTCCTTACACCAATCTGACATGCTGTCCAGTAACTCATCTGGCTGTTTTATAATCAGGTTAGGACCCTGTGGATGGGAAAAGCCATTAGTCATCCAGAATTGACAGGGATAACCGTGGTTTCTGAGGTGAAGTTTATGCTGCTGTCAGGATTCAATATACAGATAGAGAAAGAGATGAGGGCCCTTTGTTATCTCTGTAAGTGGTCCTTATTCATTCCAGCACTGTTTACAATGGCTAAAATGAATGCATGCATGCGCGCGCGTGCACACACACACACGCACACACACACACTTCTGAAAAGTGAAATGCCTAATAGAGGACATTGGTTATCTGTCAAGGATCAGCAAACTATAGCCCCAGGCTTTGTTTTTGTTTTTTTTTTAACCAACAAGCTAAGAATGATTTTTACATTTGTAAAGAGTTATAAAACAAACATGTGACAGGTATGTGGAACTCCAAGCATAAAATATTTACTATTCGCTGTTTTTTCAGAAAGAGCCTGCCAACCTCTAACTAGGAGTTCATTTTGGAAAGTGTCTATATTGCCAAGTGAAAAAAGTAAACTGCAGAACGGTATATATGTGCATGTGATTTCGTGTACACGTGCTTAAATAAAAAAACACACATTTATACATGCATACAAAATACCAAGAAAATATACAAACTTTGGGGAATAGTACGCAGCAGCAGAACAGAGCAAAAAAACCAGCTTTCTACACATACATTTTGGATAAAGTTATACTGTTTAATTTTAACAATATTTTTGTATCAAAAGGCTAAAAAGGTAACTGGCAACATTTGGAAGAAGAAAAAAAAAAAGTAACACATGGCTCTCAAATCCTCCGCTCCATTTAACAGAACATTGAACTTTTGAGTGTCTCAGACAGAGCCCCAGCAGTCACAGAAGCCTGACTTGTGGCATTAAAATAAGTCTTCATGGGTATAGTTTCTCCTGTACGACGGCAATAACAAACTGACCCCCCTCCCCCAACGGAAGGTTTAACAGAGGATAAAAAATTATAGATATCAAAGTTCTTTGAACTTTTGGAAGAAAAGTATTCTATGAATCCAAGGTATTACTACTACTAAGGTGGTAAAAAGAGTTTGTGATCACTGAGAGGAATGACTAGAATTTGACTATTTGACATCTTAAAACTAACGGGGAGTTTCAGCCAAATAAGAAAACTGGTAAAGGCAATCCCCAAGAAGCAAAAAATTTGTTCTGTTTACATAGTTTTTTAAAAAACCAAAAAACCCTCATACTGTTAAAAAAACAAAAAACAATTTCAGCAAACCATGATAGGAAAAGGAAACTATTAATCTAAGGCTATCTAACTTATTTTAGGTCCCAGTTTGGCACACTAAGCTACCTACAGAAAAATTTTCAGGGTAGGATGTTTTCTCTTCTACCAGCAGAAAACATTTTCCTCAGACTCACATACAAGAATAAACCATATTTTCCACAGAAAGGACACTTAAGAGCCCTGAGCATTTTTTTTTTTTTTTTTTTTAACATTCTTATCCTCATCTGAGTCTATTTACAAATGCCACACTCATCTGCAGCTGTGTGAATACAGACCCAACTTTCCTCCAGGGTACATATTAACTAACTGGTCCATTAAACTGTCAGTATTTCACATTATATCAACAGTCTAAAGGAAAAACTCTTCTTCAGCCAAGGGTAAGTAGGGCTCACAAAATAAAGACACTTCTCTTCACTATTCATCCATACTAAATTCCAAGTGACAGGAAAAAACAACCAAACCTAAAACGCACTTTATTTATATGTTAAAAAAGAAAGAAAGAAAGAAAGGAACTAGTTGTTATGATGCGAAATACAAAGTCTCATGATTCTCCTCCAGCTGATGTATCAAGCGGTACTCCAGGATGTATGCCTGGTACTCCACAAAAGTCACAATTCATCTATAAATACCTTCTCCTGTCCCTTACCTACCAAGATAAGTAGAAGTCTTACTGTGCATTTACAAAATCTGTCCAGTGTCAGCAGCACATCACTCTTGCTCTCTGAGAACTGATTTTAACAGGACTACCTTTTCCACAAACATCCCCACTGTGTTCCCATTCTAGAGTTTCTTATGGCCTCCGAAAATCCTGACAATATGAGACCAGGGACCAATTTCAGACCAGATGCCCTCACACACTTCTCGAATGCTTCATAAGTGGCCAAAAGGCAACACGTGTGTTGTTTGCTTAATGTTTCAGCTAAAAGCAGCATGTTAAAACCTTGATCATGCCCAATATATCAACAAGAGAGTATTCTGATTCTGCCTCAACGGGAATTCTAAAATCTTAATATAGATCTAGACAAGCACATATCCTAGTTGAGAAGGCAGAAACTGGACACACAGAATCGAGTTAAAATTAAGGTGATGACATACAGGTATTTTGGCCTGAGTCACTAATCCTGAAGGGACAATAGCTGACTGTCTTATTGGTTAGAAGTACTTTACTCAAACCACCTGGGTTAAATTCCTCACTCCCCCAGTAATAAGCCAGGTGGCCTTAGGCAAATTACCCATTATCTCTGTGCCAAAATGTCCTCCTCTATGAGTGCAACTACCTACCTTACAGTTGTTGCAAGGACTAAGAGTGTATACATGTAAAGCACTTAGAACTGTGGGAGGCACACAGTAAGGTCTCAGTAAACAAGGGCATGTAGGTTTCTGTAATTTTTGGCATGGATAACTGAAAAATAGCTGGACTGTGAGGCAGACTACTTTGGTTCCAGAACCAACCCTACCATGACCTAGCATATTCCTTTGGAACTTAACCTGTATGGATCTCAGTTTTCTTATTTTTTAAATAAAGAGATGGGGAAAAATGATTTAGATTTCTAATACACTCTAAAGAGTATGACTGTATTACGTGGCATCACCTACTTCAGCCAAAATGTTGAGATCAGAGTCAGTTATCAGACAGGCCATCTCAATAATCTGGTCCTTCTCAATGTCCAATCCTGTCATCTGCAACCAAAAATAAATATGTAACACACCAAACCATCTTTCTGGTCCATTTTACCCAATTTTATTTAACAGTAATTCCCTCAAGCATTTTCCATTTATATCCCATAGCCAGGATAAAAGAGACAATAATGCTTCTCTGGCAAGCCCCCAAGACACTAAACATGAGTCACTTATTCAGTGAATATTTACCAAGGGCCTGCTATATGTCAGGCACCCCAGTTCTACTGTAGGACAGATGGCAAAGTCAGCAAAATTGAGTGCTGACAGCATTCAATTTGGTAAGAGACTACTCACATCACTACATCTCTGCAGTTTACAAAGTTTTCATATTAATGACACCTCTTGATCTTCATCGCAATCTAATGTAGAAAGCACTGTTATTACCCCCATTTCATATATAAGAAAACTGAAGTTCAACCGAGGGCGGAGTCTGCGGCATGGGTATGGAAAACCTCGAGGGGTCAGAACTGGGTTCTAGTCCTAACTCAGAACCTAACAGCATGACCTTGAATGAGCTCAATCCTCTCTGGGCCTCGGTTTTCTCGTTTATGGAATAAGAGGTAAGGCTGAGTCATCTCCGGAGTCCCGTCCAGCTGTAACAACCTAGGGTCCTGTTAAGACTGCGGAAGGAGAGTCTGGAGTCTAGCAAAGTCGCTGTCCCAACCCCCCCACCCCAGTGACCCTATACCGAGAGGAACCAAAGCGTTAGGGAGGTTTACATCTGGGTGGAGGGGATTGGGGGGAGCCATATGGATGACTCTTCCCTTTGGAAAAGAAACCCCACAGCCCAGCACAATCCCCAACACCTACAGGACTGCAGCCTGCCGATCTGCCCCGTGCAGCACACAGCCCGGCGGCGCTCACCTGCCACACCTGAAACCCGCCGGTGTCCGCGGACAGGCTCAGCTACTCTGTCTACGCGCAGAACCTCACTCGCCTCCCCTCACCCCCGCCGACCGCACTCACCTCCAAGTCCACCCAAACCATCCGCTGAGCCATGCTCTCCCCTGCCGCCATGGCTGCGCCACCTTCGCGGACACCCCGCGACCCGAACTGCCCGCGACTCCCACCCACACCTCGCAACAGCCTGGAGCCCAGGGAGCCGCCTAGCATCACCCGGCACCAGCCGCCACGGCCCCAGCCTCTCAGCCGGCGCTGGCGCAGGCGCGATGGTCGCTAAACGTCGCAAACCCGCCGGGAGGCGCAGGAGCGAAAACCACGAGTCCCAGCATCCTGCGCGCCAGCAGGCCCTGAACAGCCCGGCTTAGCTGACGAATGGGATGATGGGAGTTGGAGTCTCGCCCGGTGTTCCGACCAGTTTCCCCACCCCCGCCACGTGTTTTCGGATGTTACTGGACGCGCATGTTTTTCAGAACTAAGTTTATTCGTTTCACAGAAGTTATTTCCTGAGTTTGGATTAGTTGCAAAGCGCCTAGTTGAAAAAGAAGTCTTACTTTGTTTGGTCAAAAATGACCTAATTATTTATAATTTTTTACCTTTTTTGGTCTCCCCCCCCTTTTTTTTTTTTACCTACCTGCCCCTCCACTCCCCACTGGGTATTTTTCTCATCGACGTAAGGCAGCAGTGCGGTGTGCTTCTTTTTTAGGCCAGAAGGCCAATTCGGCTATCGTCAAATCCTTTAAAAATCCTTGAGATCTCGTGTGAGCGATCTCTTAGCATGCATTAGGTGTTCAATAAGACTTTCCTTCGTTGGCAAAGAGCTGCTCTTTATTCTTTAGGGAGGGAGGTGGTCTGTTTGAGCTCAGCTGTGGGGTGTCAGTGGTAATGACTTCCTGCTCCACCCTTACAAGTCCTCAAAGTTTAAATCTTGTCCTTTTATAACGAATCTATGCAGCAAATTAAAATGAACTAAAAACAGTTCTGCCTGCTCTGTAATCTGCTTTGGTTTTGATCGAGTAATCTCCGATGTAGCTACAGTTTCCGTCATTTCCAGGAGACGGCCATCAACAGAACCTGTTGACCCTGTAGTGTCAATTGCACGAATCTCTTAAATCTTGGCTATTCAGTAGCAAACTTGTGTGCAGAGTGCAACTTTGTCACAAACATTGACTTCAGGCTGGAATTACACCCTCTATATATTTTCTCTGAAAGCCGTATTGCCACTAATTACAGAGCTTGTGGTCCATCGCATAGTAATTCGTACCTGGTGAGCTGGTTTTGTGAGAGAGAAACTTGTTGCCTAATCAGAGCTGTAAGGATAGCATATAGTGTACTGGATGTCACCTTCAACTCCTTTGGTGTACCCAACCCACCTGCCAGGGCACATAGAAACTCTTTGAAGGGTCATGAAATTGCCTGCACAGATTGTATACTTATAAAGACTTTTATTGTGCACAATGTGTATATATTATAACTGCATTGCCTGATGAGTCACATTGTTTTGCTATAGCTTTTTATTCACTGTAGCCTACTTTGTAAGAAACAGTCTACATTTCTTCCTTTTTTCCCTTAGTTTTTAACTTGATTCATAGAAAGTAGAATCAGTTGAAATACAGAAACTTTTATCAATTGGGCTTTTTATCATCCTTCTAAAGTATTATTTCTTTAAATTTTCACAAAACACCTTTTGTTTTCAAAGTTACTACTGAAACATTGTTCAGTTTTATTAGAAATTACAACTTAGAAAATGCTATTTACACTTAAGAACTTATATCCTGAAAATTTATGACCTTAATTTTAAAATATTATGTAGTTAAAAATTATGTGTGGACATTTTTGAAACTTCGGTTTTCATAGTAACTACTTTATAATGATAAAGACACATTTTAGGTGAATGGTGCTATAACGCAAGGAGACTTAGCAGTTGTTGGTTTTTGTCTGTAATATTGTTACATTAGTGATCTTAAAGATTAATGTCCCAAAGCAGAGCACCATACGCACCAAATTCACAAATCCCAACCATGTAAATGAGGACAGACACAAGAACAGGGAACATTAGAATCTGCAAGCAGCTTCATCCGGTGGTGGGCTCAATCATTTCTCTGTCTTTTCCACACAACTCTGGTCAGAGACTTTGCCTTTTCATTTCTGTTCAGATCCTATAAAAACTGCTTTTATTAATTAACAACAAGGTTATAGTGCTAAGAAATCTTGTTCTCTAGTATCATAGACTGATAAACTTTGCTGTTTGGAGTCATTTTAATGAGAATAGAACATCTCCTCTTACTTAAAGAATCTGAGCCTTTTGAGTCACTGACACAGAAAAGCTGCCTTAATTGTCACCCCAGGGGCAGAGATTCAGATAAAAGGTTTTCAGACACAGCATTCCACATTTATCTTGACTTTTTTGTTTCTAAATAAACAGGGCTCTGAGTCAGCTTCTCAACACTGGGGGTAGTCAGACTATGATGTTTCAAACAGAATCAATGACAATGTTTCTAACAGAACATGACCAAGGCCACACAAATACTCCCCTAATTAAGAGATCACTAGTTCTTTTTTATGTTTTTTTACTTTTATTTTCTTAATTGTGGTAAAATAAATGTTCCTATTTTAACCATTTTTAAGTGTGCAGTTGAGTGGCATGAAGTACGTTGTTGTGCGACCGTCAATGCCTTCCATGTCCAGAACTTTCTCGTCTTTCCAAACTGAAAATACATGTCCATTTAAACACTAACTTCCCATTCCCACCCACCCAACCCCCTCACCCAGCCCTTGGCAAACACCATTCTACTTTCTGTCTCACTGAATTTGACTACACGAAGTATCTCATATAGGTGGAATCACACAATATTTGTCCTTTTATGTCTGGCTTATTTCACTTAGCACAATGTCCTCAAATTTCATCCGTGTTACAGTGTGCATCATAATTATCTTCCTTTTTAAGGCTGACTGATATTTCATTATATATATATGGCACATGGCATCTTGTTGATCCAGTCGTCAGTTGATGGACACTTGGGTTGCTTCCACCCTTAGGCTATTGTGAGCACTGACATGGTTTTTAATATTATATATTTATATATATATATATTTTTTTTTTTTAATTGGGCTTTCTCACCAGAACTTCCCCAGACCTGCTTTGCTCTCTCACTTCCTAAGCAAAGATTACTGTGATAATCAATCCAGAGGTGATCCCCACTCCCCCTGGTTCCTCTTTAGAACTATTCCAAACTCTACCTTTTAAAATGTCCTTCCCTACTACTCCCTCTTAAGAGAGGCCCCTGGTTCCTCCTGTTAATTGTGACAGCAAGTTCATAAAACTAACACTGTTAAAATTGTGTTCTAGTGAACTTTATCTGATATGCTTTACCTACATCCTATTTAACTAGACTTTTATTTCCAAACACATTTATTTGTGTACTTTCATAAGACTCACACGGAGCCATATAATAAGGGTAGTAGTACTAGTTAGTAGTCACCAAAGTAATGAAACTATTTCACACCTGTAAACTGTCCTACAGTTTATAAAATATTTTTAAACAGGCAGTAGGTACCTCATGAATACTTACCAGTTGATGTTAATATCTCTTCCTTTCAACGGCTTTGTGGAGCTTAGTCTTGAGAAATGTTGACATCAGGTTTACTGCTGTTAATTACTGACAACTGCTATTTACTTCAATCTAGTGATCTGGGGAATAAAGGATGATAAATCTTTTGCCTTTACCCTTTATCACTGTAAAAAAAAAGTAAAAATAGAAGCCAAATATAATCTTCAAAATGCACCTTGTATAAAATTGACACTCTATAAAGACTTTCATGAAATTTGAACTGCATTTTATCTCGATTCAGTTCAACAAACGCTGAATCCTTGGAGTGTATCAAACACTGTGCTAGAATATCAAAGTAAAAATACAATTAAGATGATATTTATTATACCAGACACTGTAGGCATTTAAGATATTAAAATAGGCTTACCATCTAAGAATAAGATGGTTCATTCTGGGTTTAGAGTTCTTCCTTTGCAGATAAGGAAACAGCTTTACTTTTTCCATCTGTAAAATGGGTTGCATGATTAAGCAAAAACATATAAATATCTAATACATTACATAATAGGTGCTCATTTATTTCTGGAAGCAAATCAGAAGATACAAAATTTAATAAAGAGAGTTGTACCAATGCTTTAAAGGATTAGAGAGGGCTATGGGAATATAGGGGAAAGGGGTTCATTTTGTCTGAAGAGATACAGGAGGTTGGACATTGAATTTGATCCTTAAAAAAGGTAACTTTGACAACAGATAGTATGGTAAGCCTATCCCAGAGAGAAAGAATATCTTGAACTTAAGCAACTAGAATGATAAGTCTTTAAAATAAGAGAGAAACCCAAAAGAGAACGAATGCAAGAGGTACAAGTAAGAGTTCTGGAAAGGTTGGAGTCACACTTCCATTGGGACAACTACACAGAGGTATCCAGCGGGCAGCCAGGAAGAGCGCACGGAAGGAGACGTGAACGTGGAAGTCATGTACAGAGACGGGATAGATGGAGCAATGGGAGAGAAGAAGGTTGCAAGTTGTCTAAAAAACACAGCTATAGGCTCAGGCCAACCTTAGGAACTTCGTTTTTTCGCAAAACTAATTTTTAAACCCAGTTTGCACGTAAAGAAGATTCTCAGCTGGATTTATGCATGTTGGCACATATTGAACCAAGCGGTGAAGCAAGCCCACAAGAAGCCAATTTCTTGGAAGAGTAAGGAGTATTCTTGGAGAGAAATCAGCTAAAGGAAGCAGCAGCCAGAAACAAAGAGCACAGGGCAGCATGGAAGCGGACTAAGTCAGAGGGAGGAAAACCGTAATTCTGACAGCATGCAACTATCATGTAGTAGACTGTCTCCTGGCTTAGTCCCTACTGGTTGTGTGTCTAAGGTCCACGAGAACGGAGAGGTGTCCTAAGAGAGCGTTTTCAATAAAAAGCACATATGTCGCTTGAGTTCTCCACCAGCACAACAAAATAAAAGACAAAACTGAAGCAAGGCAGCAGCAGGCATGGGAACGAAGAGGAGTATCTCTTCCCACTCCTCATACTGGCCTTCCATGCAGAAGAGCAGCCACTGGCATACCAGTCCTGGCCCCACGCACCTGGCCTCTCTAATTTCTCCATGAAAACGCGGAGTAACATTTCAAGACTTGGAACAGAAAATCAGGCAAGGGCAACCTGGTACAAAGGCAGTGTCCTAGGGGGTGGGCGTGTTTAGAAGTCCTACAAGTATTTGGGCAGGAGGCTTAGCAGAGCCGAGGTCCTGTGTTACTCCGGTGGAGGGTCCCAGAGAATTAAGTGTGAGTCCTTTCTGTCACTGGCACCCACAGGTTGTTCAGATCTAACCACCTCCCTGTGCTACCAGGCTACCTTGGTGATTTCTGGATATCTTGATAACAACCTTGAATCAACTAGTAATTGTCACTGCAACCAAGTTTAGACAACTCTATAATATATTCTGAATAGTCCAAGGTAAATGCTACCGGAAATTATGACATCGGGCTAAAGCAGTCTAAGTAATTATTGGACAAAAGAAAATGTGCATGAATATTCAATGTGGGCCATGTATAATAAAAAAAATGGGCTTTGGATACAAACTAGCTAAATTCAAACCCTACCTCAGCTCATTTCTACCTATATTTCCTTAAACAAGTAGACTCTAGTCTCTCTGAGACTCTTTCCTCATCTTCAAAACACTGAGAGCACTATGGCATTTGAAAAATTATTGTAAGAGCTTCAGATACTATGCATAAAGGCAGGAGAATACCTGGCATGTGGCAGGTGCTTAATAAATAGTATAAATAAATCATCATTATTATTTAACAGACCCAACTCACCATTTATAAATACTGACCATTTCTGATCACGTAGCCAGCATCTGAGAAAACAGACTGTGGCAGAGAGTGAGCATTACCTATCAAATACCCCTCTTTCTTCATGCATATTTCTCAGTTTTAGCAAGACACTTTGTCATCCTTGTGGCTGGCTGTGGTCATGTGACTGAGTTCTAGCCAATCATATTATTGGATTTCCAAAAGTTTTCTTGAAAAGAATTGATTTATCCTTCCTGATACTTAGAATTTTGGCACAGTGGCTAAAGCCTTAGTACCTATCCTGCACCATGATACCATCTTAAGCATGGAACTAGTGGTGAGGATGCTAAAGCAGAAAGATAGGAATGATTTTGGTCTCTCTATGCGTGGTGACTTAGGGGAGCTTCCATACTACCTAGAAACTTGCTGGAGGTGAAAGAAAACTCCCTACTTTGTGAAGCCACTATTTTTGAGCCTCTGTTTTTGATAACCTAACACAATTCCTAATCCCTACAGAACATGCTTTGGAGATTGCCTATATTTAAGTGGTGAGTGAAGAAAAAGGAAATCAGAAAGATAACTATTGGTCAAAGTGGTAGGAATAAGAAAAGTTTCAAGAAAAGGCAGCATTACAGAAAATAAAGGAAGAAAAAATTTGAAGGTGTGAGTGAAGTCTTTGGTATCAAACTCAGGATGAATTCAGAAAGATGTCATTGTATTTGGTCATTAGAACATAAAATTCGGGGTGGCTCGGTTCGCTGGGTGTCCAACTCTTGGTTTCAGCTCAGGTCATGATCTCAGGGTCCTGGGATTGAGCCCCACATGGAGTGTGGAGTCTGCTTGTCCCTCTCCCTCCCCCTCTGCTCCTCCCTCCCGTCTCACACACTGTCTCTCTCTCAAATGAATGAATAAAATCTTAAAAAAACACACACACAAAATTTCGCTGCAGCTTGAGAAACAAATCAGAGAACTACAAGTTGACAAAGTGAGTAACAAAGGTTCTTTCTTGGTGCCTTGGAGAGAATGGAAGAGAAGCAGCATAGGAGCGAACAAGTTTGTTAAGAGTAAGAACCACAATGCCACTGACAAGAAAAGCTCAAGAAATACAGGGAAAGAGGTAGAGAAGAATGAAATTGAGAAAAAGGTATCTGCAAAAGATTCTGGGAGAACAAATCACAGAAGCACAGCTGCTGGGACAAGCCTCAGAATGATCACTTTCACAAATGAAATCTTCTCCTTTGAATGAACACTGGCTTTTAAAATAATTATATTGTCCTGACAAAATTTTTCAAACGTTAAGTGCTGACAGCAGTAATTCTATTTCTACATGGTAAATTAAGTGCCACCTTCAAACACTTGCATTAAATTTTAAATGAGCATAACAGCACTCAGAATGTAATTCTGAAAGGGGAAAAATCTTGCAACACCAACAAAACACGAGGAAAAGTAATTGTTGGGAAAAGTACATAATTAGCTTTCCATTATTTTTAAAATTGTCACTAACAGCAAATAGACTAAGAGTAAACTAATACACCAGAAATATGTTCATGAAATTAGACCCTCTTCAGAGCTTATCATTTACCTTTGAATTTTAGTCATCTTGTGCCACAACCAAAATTTTAATGACCTGTTTCTTTTTCCCCTCATTGTACAGATCTCATTTTATTTCACAGAACTTATTACTGATACAGCTCAATGTAAGCATTGCTCTAAAGGCAAACTCTACAAACTCCTTAGTACTATTTCATTCTTCAAATTTATTGTATCTAGTTTGCTTCCTGTAAAAGCAATAAGAAATAGCTACTTCACTTTAGAGAATACTTTGATGACTAATCCTAACTATTCAAATAGGAAGACATCCATTTCCTATCTTCTGATTCTGCACTGACCTCAAAGTAGCCTTTGAATTCCATTCTGAGAAGAAAAGGTATGGATTTAAAAATTACAGACATAAAAAAAACTAATAAATTATTTTCACTTTTTTTGCCCCATCTGTACAGTGATTCCCAAAGCAAAACACTTCATCTTGGGAGGGTCGGGGATGGGGGTAACATTTAGTACTAGGGTATTTGAGAGTGTGAGTTTAGGAGTAAGAAAGACCTACATTCAAATTCTGATGCTATCTGTGTGACCTTGGGCAAGTAATGAAAACTGTCTACATTTCTTGTTTTTCGCTCATAAAATAATAGTAACAACCACTTCCTACAATTACTCCTTTCATTATGATAAATGAAATAAGCCAGACACAAAAGGTCAAATAATGCATGCTTTCACCTATAGAAAATATCTAGAAAAGGCAAATTCATCGAGGCTTAAAGTCTGTGGGCTGAAATGTTGGGAGTGGGAAGGGCAGTAGAATAGGAAGTTACTACGTAAAAGGTACAGAGTGTGTTTCGGGTGACAAGAAAATTTTGGAAATACAGAGTGATGGTTGCACAGTGTGAATGTACTAAATGCCACTGAACTGTACAATTTAAGATGGTTAAAATGCCAAATTTTATATATTTTACCACAATAAAATTTTAAATGGAATTATTTCTTTATGAATAGGAATTAAAAGTTTTAATTTAAAACTTACAGATCGCCAAATTTGGAGGGAGGCCCATCTTAAAATAGAAACTAGAGGACCTCAATCTGTGACTTGATGTGTTTATACTCCAGCCACAAGTCATTTTACATTCAGGCCTGAATGCCTATTATCTGTGGGCTTCACACAATCATAGTCAAAATCATAATTGGATTTTTCTTCCAACTTGAAAAATTACGTTTTCTTGATTATGTTTTGAATTCTGGAAAAAAAAAAGGCATTTGTTTAATAGTGTTGGGAGAAACAGACAAGCAAAAAAACTGGTTCGATCAGAACTTCACAAAATACACTAAAATAAATTTCCCAAATGGATTAAACACTTAAATATAAAAACAAGGGCATAAAAAATCCTGAAAATATGTGACTATTTATTTTGGGACAGGGAAAGAATGTATAATTCTCAAAATCGCAAAGAAACCACTCAAGAAAAGATAGTTTTCATCCCCCACCCACTCATGTGCACACACACACATTTACTATTTATTTCAATACTTAAAAAAATATTAGAAGCAAAATTAACTACAGCAGTCCCCCCTTATCTGCAAGATAGTTCCAAGACCCCCAGTGGATGCAAGATAGTACCTAACCCTATATATACTACGTTTGTTTCTTATACATACATACCTATGATAATGTTTAATTTATAAATTAGGCACAGTAAGAGATTAACAACAATAATAATAAAATAGAACAATCATAATATATACTGTAATAAAAGTTATGTGTACGTGGTCTCTTTCTCTCTCAAAATATCTTATTGTAACTATATTCATCCTTCTTGTGATGATGTGAGATGATAAAAGGTCTAGTGCTGAGAGGATGGGAGGGGAAGACGTAGACACTGTGACAGACTGAGGCTACTACTGAAAGATTGTCAGAAGGAGGATCATCTGCTTTCTGAACACAGCTGACCGTGCGTAGCTGAAACCACAAAGTAAAACCACGGATGGGGGAGGATTCCTGTAACTGGGGAAAATATTTACAAGAAACATTTCAAACAAAGCTCTGATATCCCCAAATACAAAGAGTTTTCACAGATGAATAAGAAAAATCAAAACCCTAGTAGAAAAATGGTCAAAGATTATGAACAATTCACGAAAAAACGGAACTGGCTGAAACAAAGTAGCCAAACACCCAATTTCATTAATGATAAAAGTGATTTAAAATTAATAACCACTATTTTGATGGAAATACCAATAGAATGGTTTAAAAGTAGACAGTCTAAGTTGCCACAGAAAAATTAACATAAAAAAATCAACATGCAAGAATAGCCAGCAAAATTTTGAAAAAGAAGACCAATAGGGTGGGTGTGGAATAGTCCTACAATAATTAGGTTCTAGGGCAGGAATAGCCAGACATTTGTAGATTGTAATGCCCAGAAATAGACAATACAAGGGGGGCTTTAGACACCATTTCATATAAGTGATGAAAGATGGACTGATAAATTTTGTTAGCAACTAGGCAGTTATCTGGAGAAAAAATTAAATTGGCTCCTGACTTCAAAATTTACACCAAAATAAAATCTAAATGGATTAAGCATTTAAATGGGAAAAATTAAAAATAAAATTGCTAGAAGAAAACAACAGTAGTTGTTTTTAGTTGTGCCATTTGCAGAATCTAGGTCCTGGAAGAATAGTATGGCAGATTTAATTTTTAAAGATGGTCACAACCATAGCTCCTGTCCCACATTCTTCTCTTGCAATATGATCTTAAAACTCCTCTCATTGATCACTGAGCTCTGTGTCCCCTCTCCATGAACTAGGGTGGACCACTGCGGCTTTTTTGACCAGAAGAATATAGCAGAAGTGACTTCTCAGGCTAGATTATAAAATACTTCCACCTTGCTCTCTTGGAATGCTCACTCTTGGAATGCATTCACCATGCTAAAAGGAAGCCCAAGCAGGACCACATGGCTAGGAACCAAACCACTCAGCTCACAACCTTGGCTGAGCTCTCAGCCAATAGCCAGCACCAACTTGAAAGTGATATGAGTGATCCATCTTGAAAGTGGATCATCCAGCCGTGAACTGAGTCACCCCAGTGATGCTAAGCAGAGAAGAGACATCCCTATTGAGTCCCAGCCAAATAATTTTTTTTTTAACACTGAGTTTTGGGGTAGTTTAGGGTTAGGGATTAGGGTTAGAGGTTAGGAGAGGGAGAGAGAGAGAATCTCAAGCAGGCTCCACGTTCAGCACGGGAGCCCAACTCAGGGCTCGAGCTCATCACCTTAAGGATCATGATCTGAGCCAAAATCAAGAGTCAGACACTTAACCAAGTGAGTGACCCAGGCACCCCAAGGAGATAAAATCTTTAAATATTAATGGCAATCTGAAACTAAAATCCAAGTAATTGTGATAAAGCACTGAAGGTGGTCTATATGCTTGTGGTGGGAGAGAAGCGGCAAGGAAAGTGAAGGCATGCTAAAGGCATTTTCTTGGTGGGGTGCAAGGGTGTCAGATACAATATTGCTGTGGTGGTTTGGCACTGTATCAGGTTAGTTAGGGCGGAACTTTGGCTCCCAGAATCTCCCCCACCCCCCTCTAGTTCCATTTAGAGTTGGTGTTCTTTAGTAAAGATTTTGACTGGCCTTTGTGTCTGCTCCCTAAATCCTTGGAATTTCCCAAGTGAGAAGAGTACCTTTGCGATTCTTGGATATCCTAGATAGTTTCAGGACTGGATCTGGCCATGCTGGAAAGATCAGCCACGTGATTAGAGCTGAGGCTTTGAGCCACTTGATACCAGTCCAAACTCCTGGGAGAGTTCAATCTCATGGCCAAGGTTCAATCAATCATGAAACCCCAGTAAAATGAAACCCCAGTAAAAACTCTGGACACAAAGCTTAGATAAGCTTCCTGCCTGGTACCACACACTGATGTACCATGAGGGTGATGCACCCTGACTCCATGGGAAGAGGACACAGAGTCTTATATTTGAGACCCTCCCAGACCTCACCCTATGTCTCTCTTTTGTCTCATTTGATTTGTATCCTTTTGCTATAATAAAATGTAATCATAAATATAGCTCTTAGCTGAGTTCCGGGAGTCATTCTAGTGAATTACCAAACCCGAGGGATTAGTGGGAATCCCTGAATTTGTAGCCAACTGGTCAGAAGTGTGGGTGGCCCAGGAATCACTGACCTTGCAGCTGGTGTCTGAAGTGAGGGCAGTATCTAGAGGAATAAGCCCTTAACCTGTGATGTTTGGCCTAACTCCAGATAGTTCGTGTTAGGACTGCAATGTAGTTTTGACCACAAGAGAAATTCACTTGAGATTTGGACATCGTAAGGAAAGGGTGGTCATATTTTTTACACTGCAGAGGATCAGCAGTGGGTGCCAGCGTACCTCATGCACATTGCTATCTCCTGGTTCACCTTGCTGGCGTGGGGCAGCACCCAGCCCATGGCTCCTCCAGGTCCTGCCACATGTCCTCCAACTTCTCTGAGTCCTGAGCCAAAGATACGTGCAGTTCTGTAGCCAAGAGAGCCGGTTACACCTGCAGGCATCATCTGAGTCATCTAAGGCAGAGTGATGAGAGACAGATGCAAGCTCTGTGTCTGTTTTCTAGCAGTTTCCGGTTTGCTCCTGCTCCTGTTCTTGTTCAGCTTTTCTTCCCAGCTGTGGATCTGGCAAACTTATTTATGACTTCAGGCCCAACACCAGATGCAGGGCAGCAGATTTTTCCACCTGCAATCACAGCTGTGTAAGGTTAAATCCCCACAGTAAGTCCCTTATACTTTATCACTCTGATTTTACCTTGACTGCTACAACTGTTTCAGTCTGTCTGATAAAAGACTATAAATTTAATATGATGGATGAGAATTTAAAGGAATACACTGCAGGAATAGAAATAGTATGACACTAGGGTTTTCAATTCTGACTACATACCAGACTCTTTTAAAAAATACTGATACCACTCTCCTCCCCTGAGATTCTGGGGTAAAGTTTAGGCATTAAGTTGATTTTTTTTTTTTTATTATGTTATGTTAGTCACCATACATTACATCATTAGTTTTTGATGTAGTATTCCATGATTCACTGGGCATTAAGTTGATTTTTGAAAGGGGATTCCAGTCTGCATCCAGGGTTATTAAATGCTGCCCTGGAAGGAAGGAAAAAAAAGAGAAAAGGTGATCAATCCTATAAACCTATATACGCAAGTAGGTAAAGCAGGAATAAATTAAAATATACCTTACTATAAGAGATATTCCTAAAATCAAGTGACATAAAGGTATTAAAAATTAACAAATAGACAAAAACAAAGCAGGCCAATATTAACAAAAAATAAGATGTGAAACAGCAGTATAAAACAGAATAGAGTCCAAAGTTAATAGCATGAAGATGGGTCAACGATATTTCCATTAATAACCGATTACAGGACACGGGGAAGGAACGTCATACCTCTTTTTGCATCTAGCAGCGCTTCAGGATATGCACTAACTGCACGATGTATTATTACTCAGAGAAAATGATAAATTAAAATCATCTCTTTCAGAACTAAGAGATCAAGAAGAGAAAAATATACAGAACTTAAAACATGTAATTAATAGAACTTATCTACCATATTAGCACATTTAACTCCTTGAATTCCACATAACCGATTTGTTGGGTTAACTGATGTTCTCCATTCTTTCTGTAATAAATGTCTTTGTCCTTGACATATTGCAAGCTAGGTGCTAGTCAACCCCTCCTCTATGTTCACCTGTTCTTGCTCTTACTAGGTAAGTGGTTCCAAACCTGCTTATGCTAGTTCTCATTAATATAACTTCTTAACCTGAATATTATATAAGCCAGTGAATAAGAACATGAATGTGAAATATGAATTTGTAAAATAACAATTTCTAGAAAACCAGTTGAATACTTGGTAATGATTCAGTAAGGATAAATCATGGTAAGAATTTGCTGTCAGATTAAATGTGTGCAAGACAACTGTAAAAAAAAAAATACATATGAATCCTAGAAAACTTGAATCCTTCACAAGTTTCTCTGCATTTGTATTCCACTATAAAGAAACCCAAAATGGAAATTACAGGCAACGCAGTCTGGCAGTGATTTATACAAGAAAGGCCAACTAAACTCCAACTGGTGTAGCTAGATGTAAGGAAAAGGCCTTGGCCCTACATCAAAAGATTGGCAGATGAATGTATATCTATGTGTATTAAATTAAAATGGATGCATTTTCATTTTTTAAATGACTCCTCATTCTAACATGTTTGATTTACAAATCTTGTCAGGTAAGAGATAATTTTGTAAAAACAGAATTTTGAGACAGAGAAAATAAATGTTTTTCAAACATGCATGGAACCATTATAAAAATTGGGAAAAGAAACCTTTAGGCAAATACCTTGCAGACATCACATAGTGCGGGATGGAACTCACAGGCAGAAGGGCCAGCCAAGGAGGATGGGTGTGGCTCCAGGTTCTCCTCAGCAACCCTAGGATAGGTGTGCGGGCCATGAGTCAGCATAGTTAGGTCACTGCCAGGAAACCTACAGAAAGCCTGTGATCATCCAGCTAGTGACCTGGTTCGTATCTCTACAAGTTTATGTCACATTGGCCACATTCTCTGTCCACAAGCTATAAAATTAAAAGTCACAGTAGAAGAAAAAAAAAGTCACTTAGAAATTTAAAAAGGATCTAAACAACTCAATTTAGAGAGAAAAATCAAACATAAAAATACAGACCATTTAAAGGAAGGATGGTGAGTACACTACATGTCAAAACCCAGGAATTACCTTCCACTTCCAGTCAAGATGGAGTAACAAGGATTTACCCTCCTGCCCAAAACAACCAATACACACAAAAAAGCACAAAACAAGACAATTGGACACCAGGTAGAAAGGACAGTGATCCTGAAAAGCAGGAGACGAATGAGGTAAGCTTTACGATTGCCTCAGCTTGCTGCCTTGGGGGAATTTCCAAGCTGCAGTGTGGTTTGGGGGCAGGGTGGGCAAAGCCTGGCAAGTTCCACGGGTTGAGGAGCTAAGACTGAGAATCTAGGGAAACCAAGCCAGCTAGAATGTCCAGTACACAGGACTGAAGAGGGTTAAGTTGCCCAGGAGAAAACTCTCAGAGATCTGCAGGTTTCCTCCAGTATCCATGAGAGTAATGAACAGCATAAAGGTTTGAAGAGATTATCTAAGGCTGAGAAAAAAAATTGTCCCAAAAAGTCAGAGGGAATACGACTCAGCACTCACATAGGACCAGGAACAGTATCTGTTCCCAATAGTCAGACCAAAAGTCTTGGTAATTCATGAGGCACCTGTTACAGTATCCAAGAGTTTTGCCTCAGTCAGTTATGGGGTGAGTTAATCCTAAATAGTTCTCAAATTCTGCCTAACAAATCTTAAATCATGTCCTGGATACAATGGTTTACAAGTAACGTATGTGTGTCCCAGAACAAAGCTCAAGAATATTTATAGAAATACAAACTATCAAGTATCCAGTAAGGTAAAATTCATATTGCCTAGCATTCAATCCAAATGACAAGGCATGCAAAGAAGCAGGAAAGTACATCCAATAATGAGAGTGAACCAACAGACACCAACTGAGAACTGACAAAAATATTAGAATTAGCAGGCAAGGACATTAGAAATTACTATAACTTTATTCCATTTGTTGAAAATTTAAGTAAACATAGTGAAGATATAAAAAGAAGATCCAAGTCATGTGCTAATTAACTGGGGTGGGGGGCGGAGAACCCTCTCACAATCACATGTATCGAATCATGTTGTATACCTTAACGGGCTTACAGTTTTGTCAACTGTACCTCGACAGAGCTGAAGAAAAAGAGTAACAATCAGAAGTGATGTAAATCCAACTTCTAGAGAGAAAAACTATAATGTCTAAGATGAAGATTACACTGTAATTGCTGACTAGACACTTCAGGAAAAAAAAAAAAAAGACAAGTGGGGTTGAAGACCTAGTAATACAACTATCCAAAATGAAACAGAGAAAAAATAATTTAAAAAATAAACAGCATATCAGTGAGCTACGGGATAACATCAAGAGGTCTTATATAAGTGTAGTTGGAGTTTCCAAAGAGGAAATTGAGGACAAAACTTTTAATAATGGCCAAAATTTTCCCAATTTTGATGAAAATTATAAACCTGCAGATCCCTGAAGCTCAATCAACTCCAAGCAAAAGGAACATGGAAAAAACTGTATTAAGACACATTATCATCCAATTGCTCAAAATCAGCCAGAGAAAAATGACACATTATGTACCTAACAGCATATTTCTTACAGGAAAAAATAACAAGCAGGAGGACAGTGAAGCCACATTTTTAAAGTATTGAAAGGAAAAAAAAGGCCTGTCAAGTTAGAATTCTGTACCCAACAAAAAGGTATTTCAAAAACAAAGGTGAAAGATACTTTTTCAGACACGAAAGCTAACAGAATTCATCACCAGCAAAGCCAACACTGTAAGAGATACCCAAAAAACTTCAAGTAGAATACCAGATGGATAAATGGATCTACACAGAGGAACAAAGAGCACCAGAAATGGTAACTATTGGAATAATAAGATTTTTATTTATAAATCTCTTTAAAAGAGAATGTTTAAAAAAAAACAAAAACAAAAACAGGGCGCCTGGGTGGCTCAGTCAGTTAAGTGTCTGCCTTCAGCTCAAGTCAAGATCCCAGGGTCCTGGGGTAGAGCCCCATGTCGGGCTCCCTGCTCAGTGGGGAGCCTGCTTGGAGAAGGCTGCCTGCCGCACCCCCCCCACCACCACCACTCTGTCAAGCAAATAAATGCGCTTTAAAAAAACAAAAAAAACAATGCAGTGAGGGGCTTTTACATATATAAACTGTGAAACAGCACAGCTTCTAACAAGTCTGACCAGGATGTAGGAAGAAATATATCACGAACTAAAACTGGACTCTAACTGGAGGAAGAGTTTAACAAAAATTGTAAGAAATACCATGTACTTCTATCAATTAATTTGGAAAGATAAAGAAAATGGTTGATTTTTTTTAGAAAGGTATGAATTATTCAAATTGATTTCTGAGAAAGTAGGAAACAGTTTCCCCCATGGCTAATAAGGAAAAATGGGGGGAAAATCATTTATTTCTAAGACTGTTTTATGAGTTCAACAAGTCTTAAATTAACAGATAATTCCTGTATTATTCAATTTTCTTGCCAGGGCATAGAAAAAGATAAGCTTACCAATTCATTCCATAAAACTAGCAGAACTATAATTCCCAAACCAAGATAATAAACAATTTTTTAAAGAAAACCTCATGAATACATATCTAAATCTTAACATTTTTTAAAAATAGAATTCTAGAGTGTTAATGGCACAGTATCTTGTAATATAGAGTTTTTATAACAGGATGAAATGATGGTTCAGGATTAGGAAACCGATAAAAAAAAGAATACTATGCTGAAGCCTCCCTTTTTTATTCAATTATTTGACAAATGTTCATTTACTCATCAAAAATTTACCAAGTATTACTGTAGTGCCAGGCACTGGATAATGAGAATTCAGTGGTAAGACATGGTCTCTGCCTTCATGGAGCTACCTAGAGAGATACAGATAAAAAGAAAATTAACACAGTATAAGGCTATGACAAAAAAAATACAGGGTACTATTACTGCATTACATAAATTGGCACATTAGGGTGCTGTTGGAATAATCCTGTTGAGGATGACTGCCCCTTCTCAGATGATGGCGGTTGGTGTGAGGAATATGGACCTACGAAGTATGATTAGAAAGTAGTATCAAAAATGTTGGTTGATTGGATAGAGAAGGGTTGAGTCAGATTCTTTGGGGTCTTAATATCTTAGTGTTAGGCACAAAAGGGTCAAATAAGTTCGGAAAATACTAGGTTAAGCATAAAGATTTCTTTACTGCAGTACTTGTCAGAAGCTTTGTGGTGTTGTCACTAAGAGAAAGACACCCAATGTTAGATAGTACCCAACTTTACCAAAACACTTGATTACAGAACCCTTATTGTGCAGAACACCTTGTGAGAATGGTGGTTCAGGAACACATGGGGAGAAACTGCTCCCACAGAAACACCTCTTCCTTCCTACTGCAGCTCCCAAACCGACGTGAATCATCTTACTAACTATATTCAGTTTGTTGAGACTGTCTTGTTTGATCCCTTTACACAGGACATTTATTGGTTTGACTACCCTCAACTGGGAGAGATTGAAGTGAAAAAGTTTCGCTGAAACCTCAAAAGGGGTGTGTCCCAAGTCATTAAAAAAATAAAAAGATTATTCCGAACCAGGATTACCTATGAATCAATATGAAAAGAACTGACCCAAAGATAAACTGCAATAAAGCAGAATACATCTTTGTGAATCTCTATAAAAGCTAACAAATATTCATACAGGTAAGATACCTGAGAACAAGCTCATTGGAAACAAATCCTTCTATTAAACTGCTAAAGCAAACAGAAATTTTTGATCCTAAATGCTCTCCATGTTGAGTAAATAATTCCATTTGCCTAAAACTGCATGCATTTTATTTACAAACAGGGAAGACCTGAGAGTACGTGAACTCTCAGAGGCTAACTTGAACTAGTTAGCTAATGCTCAGAACTATAATCCACGTCACCAAAAATCTGATTCTAAAATATTAAGTTCTATATGTACAAAAGGAGTATTTCAGGATGCTCTAAGAACAGACATTCTTAACATTAGGCAATCACTGAATTGAAGCATATTGCTAACGTCGTATACAGTAAGTGATGTCAAAAAAATAAGGCACGGTCCTTTTTGTCTTCAATATATTAAAAAGCAACAGTACAAATGCTGTGATTAATACTAAAAAGGATCAAAAATTTTCAAGGAATGATATTTTTATAAACAAGTTCTACAACAAAGAGGAAACAGCATCTTGATACACAAAAGTTCTGCTAAACAAGATCTTAAAATTTTTAATCAGAAAATGTTTAAGACTAAATTCTTTCAAATGTTCAAACAAAAAAGCGACCTGTACAATCTCCATAATAAAATGTATCCTTATACACATGTCCTGGGCACTTTGAAAATGTCAGAATTTTAAAAATTTGAGTGTTAGAGGCAGCACTTAAAGGCTTCAGGAACCTTTTTTTTTCCTCACAAAAGCATACTTTCAGTAAAACATTTTACCATTTTTATCTGACTATGCATTTACATTTGTGTTATTCCTGAAAAGGGGGATTTATATTAACACTGTATTTTTAATGTAAAAAAATACATTTAAAAATATTTAACTTCCTGAGTGACTTCAGCTATACATCAAACATGACTTAATGAGCAAATTCTAAAATTTTAGAATGAGATAGCATGTATAAATTTACAATTTTATGTTCAATTGGAGTAAAATTCAAAAGACCAGGTCACAGAACTTACACTAAGAATTCTCTAAGAAGTCAAATATGATTTATCCCCAAACTTTACCAATAAACTTTCTACATAAAATGTTAGTAAAATGAATCACTGAAATTAATTTTCTCATTTAACAAAATATTGATAGTCAATTCAGACTATCAGAACTTGAATGTTTTCATTATACACACCAAAATCTGATTCACTAACAAGAAACTTCTTGCAATACAAAAAGATAACAGATAATTAAAATATTTGCTTTATAATACAACCAACACATATAATACATCCTCCTTCCTCATTTGTCTAAAATGATTAGGAATTGTGGCTCTTTCTTTTGCATAAAACCCTTTCCTCTTCATAAAACCCTGAGGTGAAAGGTTATTACTGTAGTAAAACTGGAACCACAACCCTTATTTCTGTATTAGACTGTAGCAATAGGTTTTAAAAATTTTATAAAGAAACGTGGCAACTTGTAAAGCTGCTCTATACAGTTTAACAAAACATTTCCAGGTCAGTTTAGCCAAAAGGACCTAGAATGACCCTATAACAACTTCGGACCTAGAATGACCCTATAACAGCTTCGTCCTTTTAACACTTGTTAGTGTCGAGATGAACGCCATTTCCCATCTCGGCTGTTGTCTCGTCTGTTGTCATAGTCGTGGCTCCAGCCATCAGGATTCCTATCCTCACTGAAGCAGTCATCCCTGCTTCCTCTGTAATGATGATCAGACCCATGGTCGGTGTACCACTGTTCACGGCTATAATGCCGATCCGGGATGTAGGGATGAGAATTCTGTCTGACTTTACGTTGTGATGATGGCGTATCTTGGCGCCACTGGGAGCTTGAAGACTGGTTAAAACTATGACTATGCGATGGGGAAAATCCTGATGGATCCAGATGTGGAGAACCAAATTTCCCACCATAGGACATCTGTCTCAGAACACTATTCATCTAAGAGAAGACAAAAAGGGAATGTTAACTACAAGTATTTCTAGGTATCAAAGCCAATACATATTTAGTCACAGTGAACCCAACACATAATGATGGAAAAGCAAAATTACTCTTGCCCATATAGATCGTAGGTTAAACAGAACTCAAAGTAAAAAAAAAAAAAAAAATACAATGGCTTTGTTCATTCCAATGTATACCTGTAAGCTATTTGTACATAACTACTACTCCTTGCCCTCAAGAATACAACTTAGAAGGGAAGAGGTCATACAAATGATTATAATGTAAATCACTGTCTAATGAACACATAAAGAGCCAAGAGCTCAGGAACATGAGGAAAGGCTTCACGAAGGTGGCATTTTTATCTAAGTATTAAAAGTGTGGATGGAATATTTTAAGGGGGAAGTATACCAAGGAAAGGAAATTGCAAAGATAATAAGGAAACAATGAGTTTGTAGAATAGCAAGAATTCTGACTGATAACAGATCTCATAAGCAGTGAATAATGGAGTTAGGCTAGAAAGGTTTATTGGCATCAGATGACGGGAGTGCCTTATAAGTAGGCTAGAGAATTCAGACTTTATCTTACAAACGATAGAAAATCAAATTACCAGGAAGACAAGCAAAACAGGATTGTAACATTCATTTTGAAACATTGTGAGATGTGAGATGGGCTAGTGAGGAGAAAACGGAGACAAGTACGAACTGACTAGACCAGTGGTCCCCAATGCTGCCTGTGGATAAGCATTAGCCAGTCATGATTTTTTTAAATAGCCTATACCACAATGAGAAAAATATGTGGTATTTACATAAAAGTTGACATCCCCTTATATTGGTCCCTCAAGTTTACTTTATTTCACTTATATTTTTATTTTGTAGACCTGCAAAAAGGTGAGGGGTCACAAGCCAACACTGCGATTTGGGCAAAGAAAAAAAGAAGAAATGAATTCAAGAAAAGGAAAAAAATAAAGGATTTGGTGACAAAATGAAAAAAATGAAAGACTGGAGACAAAGATGGAACAGTAAAACACACCAAAGATTTTAAGCCTATTCTCACAGTCTCGTTATTACAGAAAAAATGGAAATGAAGGGGAAACTGGTCAAAGAGTCCAATCAATATATTCAAGTACTGTTATTAAGCATTAAGGAGAATGTACGGTAAGAAGCTCTTCAGCATAGGTTGCAAGAATATCAGAGAATAAATTTCCAGTCCTTGAAACACACACATACACCCCCAACCCCCAACAATGGCTGAAGAAAAATACAAATGTGAAATGCAGTTCTTCTATTTATCTTCAATCTGTTAAACATGTTTTTCAGCCCAGTGAAAATCAAAATGGGTGATCAACCTACAGAGATCATGCTAGTCTAACTAACTTGGAACATTATTTAAGAATCATTTGAACATTTTTTAAAACATTTATTTTAGAGAGAGAGAGTGAGCGAGCGCATACAAGCACACATGCACACCCAAGTAGGGGCAGGGGCAGAGAGAGAGAGAGAGAGAGAGAGAGAGAGAGAGAGAATATCAAGCAGACTCCCCACTGAGCACAGAGCCGGAAACAGGACTCGATCTCACCACCCTGAGATGACCTGAGTCAAAATTAAGAGTCAGATGCTTAACCAACTGAGCCACCCAGGCACCCCTGTTTGAACATTCTAAGTTTTTGGGGTTTTTTTTTTTTTTTGAAGATGTCTGAGTTTTAGTCAACATTTTTGCACAACCTCTAGAGACATTATTTAACTTCAGTTATAAGTGACCTTTAGACCCAACAAATATGTCTCAAGAAGTGTATTTTAGTTTATTTGCAAAGGAAAGTAAATGAGTGATAAATTTTTACAGCCGTGAGAGAGATGCAAGTTTGTAGCATAATGTTGTTAATTGGCTGATAAATTTAGACTGGGTGTTCAAAGAATTAAGGTTTCAGCAAGCGTTCAATATATCAAAATGTGACTATTTTTGGGAAGCTGAGTTTAAAACCCTCAAAGTACATAAATCACTGGCAAAAGCAATTACAACTTCTGCTTTTGTCTTTGTAAGACAAAAAACTTCTTGTGACAAATTTTGAAAACTTCATAAACTGAATTGTATTTGCAAGTGTACATCGTATTGTTGCGTTGCATAATTATCATATAACGTGATACTTCAAAAACCTAATCATGATTTTCTGGGTTTTCTATTTTAATTATATTGTGTTGCTCTTTTTCATTAAATTTTCTGTGTAACACTCCACGGTTTCAAATTTTAGCAGGCTGCAACTTAATCTCAGTCCTGCCTTTGCTAATTTTATGACCTTTCTAACCCTTAATTTTCCTATATAACAGGGCATATATCTCAGTTACCCTGAAAAATAAGTAATATATGTAACACTTTTAGGTGATATTGCCTGACACATATTAATTAATCAATACACTGTAACTATTTTTATTTTTGTAGGGACTTCATTTATGTGTGTGTGTGTGTGTGTGTGTGTGTGTGTAAGCTACTTAAAGGCTTAGTCTAGACATTTGGGTAACCCCAGTTCTAGCTCTAGTAGATGCTAATCAAGGTCTAATTTGTTTTAAATTCAAAAATTTGATAATTTACTCATCATGAAACTAACTTTTTAGGTAACACCTTAGAAATTATTCAATTTGTAGAAGACTGCATGGTATTTTTCATGGCTACTAAGAGACTAGCTTGTCTGTACCTGTGAGTAAATAGCACAACAAAGACATGTGCTAGTTTTTTTAATAAAAGGAATTATTACTTTATTTAAAAAGAAAAAAGAAAGGAAAAGAAAAGAAAAAAAATAAGGGGCGCCTGGGTGGCTCAATCAGTTAAGCATCTGCCTTCGGCTCAGATCATGATCTCCAGGTCCTGGGATCAAGCCCCATTCGGGCTCCCAGCTCAGCAGGGAGTCTGCTTCTCTTTCTCCCTCTGCCTCTGCCCCTCCCTTGCTTGCGCTCTGGTTGTCTCTCTCTCAAACGAATAAATAAAATCTTAAAAAAAAAAGAGAGAGAGAAGAGAAATATCAACCTACCACTGCTTGTCTCTGAAAATTTTCTGGAGAAGAGAAAGATCTCTGAATTATCTGTACTGATGGAGTCATGTTATCCACAGTCCTTTCATACCTGTGAAAAATAAGAAAACCAACATATAATCATCAGTTTAACATATATTTACTACATACCAATCATGAGCAAGACACAGTGTCAAAGGTAGGAATGAACAAGACAAGGTATCTATCTGCTCTCATGGATAAGGGTAAGGATTCAGACAGTAAAACAACTTCATCTTGTTACAAGTGATATAATAATTGATTAAAAAGCAAGTAATGGGATAGATATAGGGGTTCTATTTCAGCTCTGCTGGTCAGGGATGGTCTTTCTAAAAATGAGACACATCTGAAGTGAAAACTAAGTAACAAGATTACCTGGAGACAAAACATTCCAGCTGAGGGAAGAATTAGCACAGGGGTAAGCAAGCTATAGAGCCTGTGGGCCAAACCCCGTTTTTCTAACACTCCTGTCTGTTTTATCTATGTAGTGTTACAATGACAAAGAAAAAGAAAAAAAAAGTATGGCCTGTAAAGTCTGAAACATTAACCATATGGCCCTTCACAGAAAAAAAAAACAAAAAACCTTGTCAAACCCAGGACTAGGGCAGAGGCCTAGGTTGAAAACTAAGATGAAAGGATTTGGTTGATTAGATATGACAGATGAAGGAAAAAGAAAAATAAAGGATAAAATCCAGATTTTTGGCTTGAGCAATTATGTGGACATTTACTGTGAGGGGGAAGAGGAACAGGTCTGGGGGAGCAAGAAATTAAGAGTTCTGTAACATAAATAGGATATTAATTTTAAAGAATTATACCTATTCTCAATTCCTAAAAAAGTAGCTTGCTCTACAGAAAAAGTCACTTTAGCAAGTGCTTTAATTTTATTTTAAAATACTTAGCATCAAATCACTAACTGATTTGTCTCATAGTTTAGATCTTTTCATTTTGGGTTTTCTTAAATCCGGTTAGACACGTGTATGTTAAAGGGGTAAAAAGTATAAATTTCCTTTTTTTTTTAAGATTTTATTTATTTATTTGGGAGAAAGAATGAGAGATAGAGAGCATGAGAGGGAAGAGGGTCAGAGGGAGAAGCAGACTCCCCGCCGAGCAGGGAGCCCGATGCGGGAACTCGATCCCGGGACTCCAGGATCATGACCTGAGCCTAAGGCAGTCGCTCAACCAACTGAGCCACCCAGGCGCCCCTATAAATTTCCTTTTAAGAAAACAAAAACGATGTGCACTCTAGCCTTAAATTAAAAACAACTTATTTACTTGTATATTTTTTTCCAAAGAAATTCTCAGGGAGGTAAAACTTTTTTCCTCCACCTGAGATACCTTTGAAGCTTCTACAAAAGTGGTTTGAGATGCTTCAAGTTCCAAATGTGCTGAGAAGTATTTAAACACAATTTCAGTTGGCAAGAAAGGTTGCTAAGAGGTACCATTTTTACACTATTCTTTCTTGGAAATTTTACTTTCCAGTTATCTTTTCATACTGAAGCGACTTCGCTCCACATCCTGGCACCACCCTAATCCAAACCAACAACCTCACCCTAATAACTTCCTTGCTATCTTGCTACTAATAGCAATACTTAGCTACCAATAGCTTCCTAACTGGTCTATTTTCAGCCTTGTCCCCTCCAATGAGCCATTCTCCCACAGGAACCAAACAACTTATTAAAATACAAACCTCTTCTTGTTACTATCCTACTGAAAACATTTCAATGTGTCTCTACTGTTTTTAGGAGAAAATTCCCAAATCTTAACTATGGTCTGTAGGAAAGATCCTCTTTCTACTTCACCAACATCATCTACTACTCCATTTTTCCTTCATTATCATCTAGATACATCTGCCTCTTTTAGTTCCTAATGCATTTATATCATCTCTCCCTGTTAGACCTTTCTCCAAGCACATTCTATGATTTCTTTAGAGAACTTATTAAACAGGTAGTCGCCAAATATATATGTATCTTCCTATAGACTTTTAAGCTTCACTATGCAGCCTATGACAGTGGCTGGGGCTCAGTCACAATGCCTGGGTTTCAATCCCAGCCCACTGTTCATGAGCAGTTCAAACTTGAGCAAGTTAATGTCAGTCTTCACTTTCAATAGAAGGTAGAACTAACAATAATCCCTACCTCCTAAGACTGCTGTGAGAAATAAAACCATAAATGCAAAGGACTTGGTGAAGAACCTGACACATGACAGATATTTGTTGACTCTTTCTTGAATGAAGCCCATTATGACTGATGAATAGCTCTACCGATAAACCAGGGGGAAAAAATGTCCCTGGTAAAATATTACGCTTCCCAAAGCAAATAAAATTATTTAGTATAAACATGGTACCTTTTCTAACCCTTAGTAGCTGGAAGAGACTCTGGAGAGCATTCAATTCAGCTTTTCCTTACAAATGGAAGGACAGGACCAGAGAAATGAGACTACTTCAAGATTACACAATCAGAGAGGCAGACCTAGAATCCAATTCTATAAACTCTTAGTCCACCAGTCTGTTACTGATAGGTACTTTTAAACTGCAAGTAACAACAAATTAGTGATCAAAACTAATTTGAATTTTTAAAAGAAAATAAAATAGAAAATTGAGTATACTGAAAGTAGAGAATAAGTAATGTTCTGGGAAATTTCCAGTTACATATTAAATATGTGGCTATGGGTATATGTCTTCACAAATGAACGTAATTATAGGTTCATATATATCTATTTTAGGGGTACTATGTGTCTGTAGTCCCCTTAAAATAGATACCTAATTATAATCCAAAATATAATATAGCAGAAAAATAAAGAAGTAGGCACTTAAAGAAGGAAACAAATCTCTCAGTATGTTTTGAGATCACTACCTAAAAAATTTCTAATAAATGATTTTAACAACAGGTCCAAAATATTACCTGCTAGGAGATGTAGAGGTAGGGCTTGAGTTTCCAACATGATGCTGGGGATATGGCAAACTGACATCCTGTGAGGCATGGCTACTTCCTAAAATGAAGTAATTTGAGAAATTATCCTTGACAGAACAAGTTGAAATTTTATCCCTCCTACCCCAAAACATGCCAAAAAGGTAGACTGAAGCTACAAGAGAAAACTTCAAATTTCACTAGACCGCTTTACAGGTTCATCAGAATGAAAATTATGTGTTTAGTATCAGATACATCCAAAACAAAGGGTTCCAAATAAGTACTATCCAATGTACAAATATCCAATCTGGCCACAACATTCTGATCCCCACACTAAATTTTAACTGGATACATGGAAAGTTTCATCCTCACGTGATCCAGAATCAAAATTTGTAAATGTAAATCACAAAGCAGCCAGGAAAAGTATTTTTAGAAAACAACCTCACTCTTTTCAGAGCAGGAACCCAAACCCAAGTCTTCCTAACAACAAAGTTTATGCTCTCTTTAGTAACCCAAACTCAATTCAAAAATGACGATTTTCAAAATCCATGTTGTCAACGTTATCTAGTTTCAGGGATATATAAAGCTTACTACCCACAAAGCTTAAAGTATTTTCATCCAACAAGAGGTTCTTTAAAAATTGAGTAATAAAATTAAAAACAAAGAACAAAGCAGCAAAAAACCCGTCTCCCTAAACAATAACACTGAACAGTTACCTGATCTAAATTGAATTTTGATGGGCCTCCCAAAAAGTTTGATTCCATTAAGTAGATTCATCGCATAAGGAACAGATACTTCATGTTTGAAATTCACAAATGCGAACTGTTTTGGTTTACCATCCTTATCTTTTGGAATTTTCACTTTTACTACCGGTCCAGCCTACAAACAAAAGAAAGTCTTCAGAATTTAAATGAGGAAGTTTAAAAACAACAGAAATGTAACCAGGAAAAGTCTAAAAAATGGACTCACAGGGATTTCCACCTCAATTAAACACTCTATAGATATGACTCAACACTTGATTCACTTATTTGGGGAAGGAAGCCTATAAGGAACTGGAAACAGTCACTCAGTTTACATTTCATATGACTTTTTAACAAGGCAACCAACATCCACCACTTTCCCACTCCAGGTACCGTTTATCAAGAGCTAGAAAAAGTGGTTTCCTTGGACTAAAAATTCACTTTTGTACTGATTAACCACATATTACCAGTTGTTAGAGAATGGAACTGGAAAGAACAAGAAATTCTGAATTTTTAACACATTTTAATGCAGATTCAAATACAAAAACACTACGAGTCTGCTGTTCTATGAAGTAGTCTATTTTAAATTATTTTAACGCTGCGATTAATTAAAAAAAAAAACTTAAATGGAAACAGATACTAAACAAGCAACTGAAATCTAATTAGCCAGATAAACCGAAGACAAAGTGCCTTAAGGGGAAGGATGACAAGCAAAGGAATAGGAAAAAGCCCTGCTCCACGAAGAACCCCCACATATCGTGCCCCTTCGGATCCTTGAATCTTTACCTCGGGAATGCTTCACTGAGGAAGCCTCCACCACCCTGGAGTGAACTAAGGTTCTTCCCATAAAGCGACACCCAGCGAGCGCCTCACTTTCCTAGTGGACCTCCGGCCCCAAGCGGCCCACCCGTCGGGCGCCCGGACCCACAGACCCCCTTTCCCCAAGAAGGCGGGCATGACCGGCGGACTGGGCCGTATGGGAGCCGTATAGCGAAAGGAAAAGCCTGCTGTCGGCCGCTGACCTGGTGGAAAAGCTCGAAGAGGAGCTCCTCGGTCACTTTAGTTTCAAGGTTGCCCACAAAGAGAGTGCGATCCGCTTCCGCCGCCGCCGCCCCCATCTCAGCGTCGCCCCCTCCCTAAAAAGGCCGAGGGGGTCGTCGCCGTCGCACTTACTGCGCACTCTCGGAAACCCCACGTCCTTGCCCTCCTGGGCGTCACGGACGTAAACGTCAATCGCGCTCGCTCCCGGCCGGAGCCGCGGCGCACGGACGCGCTGCGCATGCTCGCGAGGAGAGCGCCGGGGAGAGGCGGCTCCTGGGTCGGCCGCGGCTCTACCTATGGCCGCTCGTTTAGGCGGTGGCGGCGCTCGAGACGGCCTCCACTGATCTGTGGAGCCGCGAAGGGCCCACCTTGGCCGAGGGACGTAACAAACACTGCGGGCAGTGTTTGAAGATGGCGCTGAACAACGTGTCCCTGTCCGCCGGCGATCAAAGGACCAGGGTGGCCTACCGCGCGTCCCAGGGCGACCTCAGCCCGTCGGCCTTAGCGCTGGCGATGGTCTCCGGAGACAGCTTCCTCGTTGCCAGGCCCGAGGCTATACTTTCAGGACCCACTCCTCGTCAGGCCCTGCGGCCGAGCGTTCGTACCGAGAGCGGTCGGACGAGTGCGGGCGGCCGGGGCCCGACCCGCTTTGTAAAGGGAAGGGAACCTGGTGGACAGAGCCGGGGCAGCCATACCAGATTCTCACCGTATCCGACCCCCGGGCTTAAATTGGATCTCCTGGGGAGCCTGCTGCAACAGCGGCTGATTGCCATTGGAAGTGTTATCGCAGCGCACCTCTCGGCTTAATACCCTCCTCTGCCCCTCGACTCGCTTGTAAACAAGGCCTCCCTAAAATCCTTCCTTGGTGCCTTGGCAGTCTTATTTTCAGAGGGATGTATTTTCGTTTTAATATAAAAACACGCAGGAGTCAGGTTAATACGGCTTAGTACGGAGGAAGATTCTCACCGCTGAATTCCGGTTTGGGGCGGCCAGAGTGATTAAATCAGGAAGGAGGTAGACGAGATTTTCTTCTTAGTCACAAAGCTGAACCACCCTTCCCAGAGGTCTGCAGTCATTTTTCACCCCTGGTGCACTCCATCCCAGCAATGGACCCAAATTTCTCTGCTTTCCACAAACCTTCTCTCCCACCCTGGCAGATTCTCCTACCTTGAGACTTGTGATTGGAAACGGCCTACGCCTCTACCCCAGACTATTGCCATTACGTTTACTTCTGCTGCTGAAAAGGAAATGCTTCTTTTTACTCCCCTGGCTTACTCTTCCGTAGGGCCTGAGGCTTATCCAGTCCTCTTGCCTTTAACCCTTTTCCATCTCCCTCCACTTTTTCTTCAGGAATATCTGCAAACTCCAGTCTCGGTCATAACCAAAAACAAAAGCAAACCTAAACTTTGCTGCTTTTTCACATTATTAAGCTAGTTTCACTTCTTTTTCTGCCAAAGGCTCCAAATGAGTTTTTACATTTCTATTTGTCATTTTATTATTAGCATTCAATCCCAGTTTCCTTAATCTGAGTCTGTTGTCCCGAAACAGAATGGTGGATAATTTAGGCTTACAGTCTCCTGTTAGGAAGCGGTTCATCAATTCACTGTAGCATCTTCCCCAAATGTTCTTGTTTATTTTTATTCATTCACCATTCAACAGTATTTGAAGATCTTCCCAGTGGTGAGCACTGTGGATAAACTACAGTCAAGGAATGTATTCTAGATAGGGAGGCTAATAAATCAATAGGTAATCACCACACTGGACAGTTCATTAGGTGCAGTGATAACAATAGCATTGGTTGCAGTGGCTCTCCATGACACTGTACTATCCTGGTTCTACCTGGCTGATCACTCCTTATTTTCTGATATTTTTATTCTCTTAACCATATATTTCCTAAGGTTTAAAGGGTGGTATGGGGAGAAAATTAGTGGGGTTTTTTAAGTGCCAACTCTGTAAGCAGGTAGACTAGCTTTTTCCCAGTGCACTCTTACGTATAATTATGATCAGGTAAAGCAAAATTACCACATACCACACAGTACTGAATTGTTAGAACCACATCTGAAGAAGAATGTTGGTAAATCCCAAGAGCTTCCATAAGAGAGTGATTAATATGGTGAGAGATCTGGAAACCAGGTCATAGAAAAAAATGGTTGAAAGGATAATAACAGCTATGTTTTATTGAGTGCTATGTGTAAGGCAATGTTGTAGAGGCTTTTATTCATTATTTATTCAGATATTTATTGAGAACTTATTCTGTGCCTGATATGACCTGTATTAGGCATTTAGAATAAAGTGAACAAGTTCAATAACGTCTCTGCTTTGGTGGAGCTTTATATATGTCATTTAATTCTCACAATGGCCCATAAGAGAGATATCATACTTCATTTTATTGCCCAGAAACCAAGGCACAAAGAGATGAAGTAAACTTTCCAAGGTCATCCAGCTAGTCAGCAATAGAGCCTTGCAGCTCTGCCATCCAGTTCCCTCATTTGAACCATGCCATACAAAAAGTTATTTGAGTAACTATTTTCTCAGGTCTCCCAAAGACAGCATATATCTAATACTCTTCTAACCTAAAAGATTCATTGATGATATACGATGGGTGCCTTAGACTGGGCATTACAAAAACCTGTAATTGAGAAAGGAATCCCAAATCTATTTGTTAACGAGTTTTAGACTGGGAAGAATAATAAAATTAAGGCTAAAGGTAAGAAGTGTTTTCATAAAACTTAGAGATGCCTAATAGTGAAAAATAACACCTCACAAGGTAAGTTCAGCCAAAAACTTCAGAGAGAGGCTGAATACTATCAACTATGAAATAGGATTATGTCTTCTTAGATCTTCCCCCATTTAACCTATAATTCTGTACTTTGAAAAATAAACTTGTTAAAATGAGAAGTGGAGAACCGAATGAGAAGAGGAAAACGAGGTATAATACACAGGATGACCATTTTACTGTACAAACCAGGACACGAGAGTGGGAGAGGGTGCTATCAACTATGCTGAGGCAACAGGCGTGAATAGAGGCTGTTCCAGGCCAGCTAACCCTAGGAGTAGGAGAAAAGCTGCGATTTGCAAATGAAGAAACAAGGTTCTGGCATAAAAGTGCACATGAGAAAAGGAAGAACCCAAGGGGAGTGATTTCATTTCTGTTTGTTTAGGTGTGAGATCATCAGGAGTAGGGCTTTGATTGAATAATAGTGTATATGTGCCAGAGGAAAAAAAAGAAAAAAAATGTGTGGTTTATTGTGCTTTGTTTGACAGGAGGAGACCCTTGTTCACATAAATGTTCCATCATTTTAAATCTGAGCCAATGAATATCTAAATTCTCCTTAGCATCTGTGCTAGTGTCCAAGTTACAGTGAGTCGCAAAGACCGTATCATGGAAGCAAGAACCAATGTAAACCTCTGTCAATGAAATTACCTTGAAGTAGAGACAAAGTTTTCCCAAGAACAGTCCATGTCATTAAAAATGTTAGTGTACAAAACAAATATTTAACATCAGTGGTGAAGTATAGCATGTTGGCATTCGAAAATAGATGCATTTTCTAAGAGTAACAAAAAAAACAGTCCAAAAAATCAATACTTAACGTTAGTTTAAAAAAAATTGTAAATTCCTGTTTGTTTTTTATTGTCTCGTATTTATCATATCATAGTAACTGACTAGCATGTGTTGAAAGTGGAATCCTATTAGAATATTTACTTTCTCTATTCATCAGCACTAAAGCTCTTAGAAAGAATGCCCACTAGGGATATAGGAAAAAGAGGCCAGGAGACTTTCCCTCAGTATCTGGATTTCATGATAAGCCTTACCTCTAAAGTGGGGTACCTTGGAAGAAAAGGAAAGGAGGGAGGAAAGTCCTACAGGAAGGATGAGTAAGTTAACTTTTGATGGTCAGAGGCTTGGCTGTCTTGCGAGCAAAATTGGTTGTCTTTCATTCCTTCAGTGAATCCAGATCCTGTTAAGGTACAGCTTAGAAATAGACTTCTTTGTCGAAAGACGAGATCAATACATTTGACAAGTGGTACGTGTTTTATCACCTTGTTAGGGAGTCATGGTGTATAATAATATGTTAAATGTTCTGATAATTCCTTTAGAAAAAGAAAGCTGTTTAACTTCATTTTCACCAGGGTTTCACAAATTTATTTGTCCATAAGTTTAAAATTTTTGCATACTACCTCTCTTCCAAATGAGCCTCAGTTCTACAGAAACATAATTCTATATGCTGCCTTACTTGAGAAGTTTCATTGGCTCCCCATGTCAGGTATTAGAAATGGACTTTTATATAATTAGCAGAATTGCTAAGTTTCCAGAATGTTATTATAAGTCAGGCATATTGGTTGGTTTCCTCACTCGTGGTTTGATAAGATTCAATCTTTATTCCACATGATGACTGTTACCCATCATTGTCCTTGGTGAGTGGGTGGGAGGAGGGAGGCAAACACGCAGCTGCAGATTCCCCAGCCACTGAGGATACAGACTGGTATTGTCACTAAGGGAAGGTATTAGGAACATCCCCTGATGAAACTTACTTCTTAAGCATGCTAATAATGTAATATTTTTTTAAAATGTAATGATTTACTTGGCTGTTAGCTTCACTGGAATATCTGAAGACAGCCCTTCTTCAAAATACACTTCTAAATGAGAAGAAAATACTGCCTTCAGCTTCCCAAAGACCTGAGAGTAACTGAAGCAATGCCACTCTTAAAAATTGCAGACTCCACAAACTGACTTTTAAGACTTTACAAAATCTGACCAGGCTACATTGCCAGCCTTCTTTCTCATAATGTGCCCACGTGGCTGCTGTTCTTTCCTGCCGCTGTGCCTATGCCTATTCTAGTCCCCTTAACGAAGTCGTTTGTACTTCTTGTTTTCTGCCAGTTAAACTTCTATCCATCCAGATTGGTCCAGTTTCTTTACATTACAAAGGACACACCCATTTTAACAAAGGTTAAGCAAAAAATGGACCAGACTGACGCCGAGAGCTGGAAACATGCAGAGAATATGGGATGTTCTGTCCATTAAGCAACTATTTATCCTCTAAGAGCACCTTGGTTTTTCTTTTCTGTGGAGCCGCCTCCCTCATCCTCCATTCATGTATCTGGGGAGAAGCTTAACACCTACCTCCAGGTTTAGAGTTATAATCCATGTCTTACCTCTTCTACTACCTTGAAGCTCCCTGAGAGCAGACAACATGTCTAAATTTATTTTTAGGGGCGCCTGGGTGGCTCAGTCGTTAAGCATCTGCCTTTGGCTCAGGTCATGATCCTGGAGTCCCGGGCTTGGGCTCCCTGCTCAACGGGGAGTCTGCTTCTCCTTCTCCCTCTGCTCCTCCCCTGCTTGTGTGCTCTCTCTCTCTCTCTCTCTCCCCACCTCTCTCATTCACCCCCTCAAATAAAATCTTTTTTAAAAAAATTATTTTTAGGGCACCTGGGTGGCTCAGTTGGTTAAGTGACTGCCTTCGGCTCAGGTCATGATCCTGGAGTCCCGGGATCGAGTCCCGCGTGGGGCTCCCTGCTTAGCAGGGCGTCTGCTTCTCCCTCTGACCCTTCCCCTTCTTGTGCTCTCTCTCTCTCTCTCATTCTCTCTCTCTCAAATAAACAAATAAAATCTTTAAAAAAAATTATTTTTATGTTTACTTGTACCTATTACCCAAAGAGTAGATATTTAATGAATGCCTGTTACATGAATGAATGAACTTCACGTAGGCTATCTCTTCTTGGAATCAAAATCCAAAAGTGGAGCATTCCGGGAAGGCAAGGGCAGAAATTGAAGGCCCTTTAATCTAAAATTATCCAGTTATCTGGGCAGATAAGAGTAATATGGTAAGACAAAATAAGTTTTGTTTAAAGGTTTTACTTCAATTTAGAATCAATCTGCCTCTGGGAACATAACCTGAAGATAAATCCTAATCCAAGATGTGGACAAATATTTATGCACATAAATATTTAATGCACTTTAAGATGCCCCTATTTATAATTTTTTAAAATGTGGCAAAGCTTCTATGTCCAAAATAGATGATGAGGAAAGAAAAAGGAAAGAGTGCTTAGTGTATACCAGGTTGCCACGAACCACTTTCCCAAGGATTATTTTATTTAATCCTTACAATCATTATATGACAGGAGGTGGCAAAATTTTTCTGTCAAGACCCAGGTAGTAAATATCTTAGACTTTGCAGACTAAGGGGCAAAACTGAGGCTATTATGTAGGCATTTATGTAACGAGAGAAAACAAATTTCCACAAAATTTGTATTGATGAATTTCAAAATCTAATAGTTTATACATTTTTTGGTGATGCCTATACTATCAAGGCAAAGATAGAACTCTTTTTGGCGGGGGTGGGGGAGACATTTCATTCTACTCAACTTAAAAGTTCGTGCTCCCTATCATCAAAGTCAATAGCAAATGCTCATTTGTTAATGCTGATTTTTAGTAAGATTTTATATATTTTATCTTTGAAAATGTCTTTGACATATTCTTTTCATAGGTACTGCCAAATCCTGATATCGGCCCATGAGTATATGGTTTTAATTGAGCATATTCATTGCTTGGAAGGCATTTATGGAATTCTGTTAAATTTTTCTCCTGATATTTACCTTTTAGTATGTCATTATGTTGCAGATTAATTGCTTCCAATTGAAGGTGGAAGCTCCGCAATTGCACAGTTGAATGGATTTTGAAATATGGAAATTTTTTTGCACTCACATCCGGGTCCAAAAGACACTGTTGGAGCTGTAGTTTGAACTCAGAAAATATGTCTACTACAAATTTGTGTGGGTATGGAGATCCTGCTTCTTAACTTTTCAACAGCACAGGAAGTGCATAAAACAGCTTGAGATTGCTTGTGATTCAAACAATGCTAGCTGTGGAGATTACCACAGTATAAATTTGGTGTGTAAGTGCTGTTTTGCCTTACAGCTTTAGACTTAATTCATTGGGAAACATTATCAAGCCTGCAGCAAAAGCTAATTTCCAAAGCCATTCACAGTTCAGCAACAGTGGTTGTGGGTAGTTCTTCCAACCACTTAACGACTGAGCCACCCAGGCGCCCCTCTTCCAACCACTTAAAAATGTACATGGGGCACCTGGGTGGCTCAGTTGGTTAAGCATCCAACTCATGATCTCAGGGTCCTGAGATTGAGCCTTGCATCCAGCTCCATGCTCAGCTGGGAGTCTGCTTGAGATTCTCTCTCTCTCCCTCTCCCTCTACCTCTCCCCACCCCCATCACACTCTCTCTCTCTCTCTCTCTCTCTCTCTCTCTCTCTCAAATAAATAAATAAATAAATAAATCATTTCTAAAAATGTACAAACTGTTCTTAGCTGGAGGGCTATGTAAAAATTGGCAAAGGGCTGGATTTGATCTGTGTGCCTCAGTTTGCAGAGAATTTTATTATCTGCCCAAGGGCACAAAACTATTTAGTGGTGGAATGGGGATTCAAATATGATCAGGCAGCCTGTGTCAGAGCCCATTCACTTGGTAACTACGCTCTACTACTTATCATGCTAGGGTAGCCAATGGGCAGCCTGTGGCCAAATCCAGCATGGAGTTTGCTTTGGCTAACAGTTGAGGGTTTTTTTTTTTTCTTAAAAAGATGTATTATACAATATTTAATATGTACAAAACAGAAGAAGTAAAATGCAACCAATACCCATGTACTTACCATCCAACTTAAGTAAAATATTGCCCCACACTTAAAATCCCTTCTGTTTACCTTGCTTTGATAACCCTGTGTTCATACCATTTCCTGAGTAATCACTGTCCTGAATTTGGTATTTTGCATTCCCTCCTTTATTTTCAAAAACAACTTTTACTATACATGTACCCCTAGTGTATCTCTAAGTGGAACATAGAATTGTTTTACCTGCTTTAAAACAAGATAAATGGGGGCACCTGGGTGGCTCAGACGGTTAAGCGTCTGCCTTTGGCTCAGGTCATGATCCCAGGGTCCTGGGATCGAGTCCCGCATCGGGCTCCCTGCTCCTTGGGAGCCTGCTTCTCCCTCTGCCTCTCTCTCTCTCTTCTCTCATGAATAAATAAATAAAATCTTAAAATAAAATAAAATAAAATAAAATAAAATAAAACAAGATAAATGGTATTATACTAAACATGTTCTGTGGCTTATTTTCTCCACTTGATTTTGCTGGCACGTTTAAAAATAAAACTGGGACACCTGGGTGGCTCAGTCGGTTCAGCGTCTGACTCTTGATTTCAGCTTAGGTCATGATCTCCGGGTCCAGGGACGGAGCCCTACATTGTCGGGCTCCCTGCTCAGCATGGAGTCTGCTTGTCCCTCCCCCTCTGCTCCTCCCCCTGCTCACACACTCTCTCTCTCCCTCCCTCTCTCTCTCAAAATAAAATCTTTAAAAAATTTTTTAAAATAACAATAAAATTAGATTTGGATGCCTTTGGGTGGGATCTACATTTTCAGTTACCATCAGCCCTTATATCTTACACCAACCATTTCACGTATTTAATTACCCACCAGGCCTCTGAAGCCATTTGAGTTTGTGATACCCGATTTAAGAAGACATCTCATGTAGCCATTAGGTTAGAAAGTTTTAATAACAGATGAATTTATTTGTCTTATATTGTGTTATAATGACATTTATGTTCTATCTGGCAAAAATGATATAAAATTGTATATATTATATGCTCTAACCTATATGAACAAAATATGCATAGAAAAGATTCAGTAATTTTGCCAAAATGTTATTCTTGGGTGGTGACATTTTGTGTGATTTGTAATATGTGCTTATTATGTTTTCCTGAATTTACAAAATAATTGTTCATTTTCATAAAAAAATTTTAATTTAAATCATCTGTAAAATAGTTTAATAATGCCATTATTTTTTCTCTTTATTCTTTAATCATATTAACTTCAATTAGGTTATGTTGATTTTTTTAAAGATTGTATTTATTTCCTTATTTGAGAGAGAGAGAGAGAATGCGCGTGTGAGTGCATGCGTGAGCTTGAGCAGAGGGAGGAGCAGAGGGGGAAGAATCTCAAGCAAACTCCATATCAAGCATGGAGCCCTATGTGAAGTTTGATCTCATGACCCTGAGATCATGACTTGAGCGCAAACCAACAGTCCAGTGCTTAACCGACTGAGCCACCCAGGTGCCCCAGTTATGTTGATATTTTTAACTACTTAGCATAGCTCAATCAATTCTTACATTGTCCTTTTAGTAGATCATTTCACAATAATCATGGATGATATATAAGGGTGATAGTCAGGCACAAGGTATAGTCTAGATTAAAGAACAAATATATTAGCTCTGCGGAGTCATTTGTCTTAAACCCTATCAAAGGAAGATCGCATTAATAGAAGGGATAACTTACGTGGTATTTCTAAAAAAGCAGTCCAATAGGTAAGAATTTTCTCCTGTTGAAGGAAGAGTGTGCCCCAATGTGAGAACAACAACATGTAATCTATAGAGATGGATATGCAGCCAGATAAAACTGATAAGGGAGATCCATCAACTTTCCTTGCTCTGGCTCCAAGCTGACCAAGCAAACACCTATCTAGCTTGTCATAAGGGAAAGAGTACACCATCAGCTCACCTGAGCATTCCAAGCCCCATAATTATTGGCATCCGGTTTTATGTGTCAGCTTCTTTTGAGTTTGGTTAGCATGAAAAGAGTCCCAGAGAATCTGCTTACATTGGGAGGCCCTTACAAAAAGCTCCTTGGCATACGAAGCCTGAAGATTAGATCCTGGAACAAAGTATCCATATCAACGTACTGCTATTCTAGAAAATCTTATCTAGACAGTCCCTTGGTTTAGCATCTCTTAGGTCACATTCCCTTCACATTCCCTGAGCTTCACAGGTGCAATGATAATACGTTAATTCCATTTCAGTTTTTTCAACTTATTGACAAAGCCTCTATGGCCAAAGTGAAGAGTTGGCTATCACGGTTGCCAATTTAAGTATTTTCCAATAGACTCCTAACTTTCTCTCCATTAACTGGTAAATGAACCCACAATACACAGGTATTTTTTTTTTTGGCCTGGATTATCTGGTTATATTGGACAGTATTTTACATAGAAATTCTTTTCATAGTCTACTTCATTTTAGGCAAAGCAAAAGATATTGCCACCCCATAGAGAATTTCAAGATTGTTGTGGAGGCATTCTGTAGAACTTGCCAAATTAGGACATACTGGCAATTTTGAAAATAATCCAATATGTTGATGTGGAAAGACTGTGCATATAAATTCTTTAATTATCTCTCCTTTTGGCTAAATTTTAGTTCTGTGATATGAGAGTGGGTCTGCATTTTGCACTGTTGCCATAATATTGGATGGCAGTTCCACTTGGCTCCTTTCTCGGCCTGAGTTCAGAGCAATATGGCAGTTCTGTGATGTGGACACAGTTTCTATGCTAAAGCCATCCATTTTAATAAAGTGAAGGTCTAGCCCATTGAGCCTAGTTGAATACAGCTATTGCACTGATCTCTTCTGATGCTACAGCCGTTGAGTTCATTTCCTTAATCACATTTTCCATACGGGTGAAAGCATGAAGCTGCTTGGTATCTTCCAGAGTGCATGCATTCTAATTTCAGAATTTAATCAAATGGAACTGGCTTCCTGACAGAGTAAACAGAGCAAAATACTGTATCCAGACCAGCTGCCAAGCTAGCAGCCTGAATTTATTTTTCCTTGCTTTGCTAAATGCATCTTGAATTTTTGAAAACATAGTCCAGGTTCAGGAAATTTAGCATTTTTGAACCAAGACCAGTCAGCTCTAATGTTCTTCCATAAATACATCCATTAAATTTCAAAAGTCAGGTAGCTGAGTTAATCTTTTCTCACATGTCTGTGGCCAGAGAAGAAAACATATCCCTCCTTTATGCTGAACGCAGGGACTGTGTACATAGCCCTTCCATCTGGGCTAATCTAATAATAGGGAATGCCTGTAAATATCTATACATGTTTTTTTTTTTATTACTACCTCTCTACTTCTTATTTGATTCTTGTAACGTACCTCCTATCTGAAATCTTTCCAGGTATTTTCAATGCCACTTTTTACATATCATTCCATATATAAATATCAAAGCTTTATTTATACTACAGACTCAATATAGCAACCAGGACACAGAGAGAAATAAGAGTCAGCTGGGTAGACTACTATTGCTCAAGCCATTTGCCTTGTGAAAGAGGGCTTGAGGAGGCACAGAATATATTACCAATTCCTTTGTTACTGCTAATGCAAATTTATCCATCTGCGAAACAGACTCTTTTGTAGTATGTGTGTCCTTTATTGACCACAGATATTTTGTTTTTGTTTCAGTATCCTTTAACACCACACCAGGGATGGCTTTTATCATTTACTCAGGAGATACTTAGAAATGTACGTTGCCTCAAATCAAATGGATACCACTGTCCACAAGAAGTTATTTATACCTTAACTTCCTATAGGCTCTGGAATTCCCTGCCACACCTACTCCAGTTCAGATCCTCAGTTCCTTTTCCAGGCTAACTCCTGATCATGTGTCCACATTCAGCTCAGCTATCACTTCCTCCCAGAAGCCTTTCTTGCTCTCTTCTCTTTGGTTTCACACTCTATCTTGGTTTCACATACCATCCATATGCTAAGGACTCCCAAATTTAAATCTCCAGTTCAGCTCTCTTCTGAGCTTCAGACATGTATGTATAATTGTTTGCTCAAAAGCTCCACTTGGATGGCATCTTAAACTAAACATGCCCAAACCAATCTCATCACCCCTCCTTCAAAGAACCCAAACCTAGCACTTATGTTGAATTACTTATCTATTGCCGTGAAACAAATTACCGCACAATCTAGCGGCTTTAAACAACAATACATATTTATTATCTTAGAAATTCTGTGGGTCAGGAATTAGGCAATAGCTTGGCTGGCTGATTCTGGCTCAAAGTCTCTCATGAGTTTGCAGGCAAGATGTTGAGCAGAGCTGCAGTCAATCGAGGGCTTGAACGGGGATGGAAGATCCCACTTCCAGGGTGGTTCACTCATATGGCTTGCAAGTTGGTGCTGTCTGTTGGTAGGAGACCTCAGTTCCTCCCTACGTGGACCTCTTCACAGTGCTCTAGAGAGCTGCTTGAGCATCCTTATGACATAGTGGCTGCCTCCCTCCAGAGCAGGTGACCCAAAAGGAGGATGCTGTAATGCCTTTCCTGACTTCAGCCTCATAAGGCAAACACTGGCACTTTCCCGGTATTCTACTGGTCATGATTCATTGTGAAAGGGTATTCCACAAGGGTGTGAATACCAGGAGACAAGGATTACTGGGGCCATCTTGGTGGCAGGTTACCGGCACTGTCTATCCAGTTGCTCACATGAGAAACCTGAGAGACATCTTTGACACCTTCTCTCTACCATCTTTAGTCAATACCAAGTCTAGTCTACCTCATCTCTGCTTTGACTTTGTCTTCTCTTACCACTCTAGTCCAAGCCTTGTAACTGTATCACAGCCTCTAAGCTGTCCTCCCTAGTCCTACCCTTGTGCCTCTCCAACCCATTTTCCACACAGATAGCAGCCATCTTTTAAGAATATAAATTCATCATATAACTCTCCAACTTAAATACTCTTTAATCATTTCCTATTGAATGGACCAGGTGTACAAACCTGGTCAAGTTAACAACCATGTTGAGACTTAGTTGCTTCCTCTGTAAAATGGTTATAAAAATAGCTACCCCCTGGAGTTATAGTGAGGATCAAACGGGACAAAGTCTGTGATCAGAGAAAAGGGCCTGAAAGGGAACCAGTGCTCAGTCTGTTGACAAATACAATGCCTCCGGTTGATGCCTCCTGGCATCCGGAGGAGACGTCTTTCTGGGAGGAGAGGCTTAGCTCAGTGCGTTGGGGAGGCTTGGCGACCTGTACCTTCTCTGATAGAAGATTCTCAGGCACTGTCTCCTGGGGCGGGTAGTAGAGCAGAAACGAGAACGTAACCGTGGGAACACGTGAAGTTGATGGCCTGGTCTAGCTGTGGTAACAAGACCTCATGGCAGCTTTACGCAGGAGGCCAGACACCTGGGGAGAAAGGCAGACTCTTGTCCACAAACCAACTCCGAGGTTTCTGCCTGGCCCAAAGATTTTTCTAAAGGAATGTTAGGGCAGTGAATCAGTAAAAGGGGAGCGCAGCAGTCTGTAACCCTTCTTGGATGCGTGCAGACTCTAGGGTACCAGTTACGGACCTTATCTCAGCGCTTGGAGGTTGTGTATTGGTGCCCAGAGGGAGGTTGCACCAGAGGGTTTGGTTCTGAGTTTTTCCAGGAAACACTGCATGATCTGTAAATTTACAAAGAAACCAATCATGGCACTAAAGGTGCTTACTAATAAAGACTACTAAGTTGGCCAGACGGGTCAAGGCGGTGGCTTCACCAAGCCCATGATAAAGGGGTTTTGATCTTCGTTTTACAGAGCAGGAAACTGAGTCGTGCAGGCATCAGTTCATACTGTCACAGGCGGTGAGCAGCTAAGCTGGGCCCTGGACCCAGGTCTATCTCCTGCGGGTTCCGGTCAGATCCTGCCTTTCCAGAATTCCTCCTTCAGCAGCCGTGTGTCTCCTTAGTATACTCCGTTGAGAAGGCACGTTCCTGTCTTGGTATAGAATAAAGGGCAAGTGGGAGGCAAAAAGAAGTGCTTAGGTAGTCCTTTCCTGTCCAAAGAAGTAAATGACATTCCCTTCAAAGAAAGGTCAGGGGATCCCAGGCTGGGAGGAGAAGCTGGGCTTTGGGAGAATCAGTGCCGAAGGCAAGGGGGCAATGTAAAGATCAGAAGCCCACCAAGGTGTGTCAGCAAGATGGGGGAAAGGAAAAGATCTCTGCTTCTGAAACTGGTCAAAAGCATCCAGACTGTGCCTTGTCTGCTACAAGCTTGTCAGTTTGTGGGGTGCGAGCAAATCAAGGGTAGAGCTTGCATCCAACTCTTCTGCTGGGAGCAGGGATGTCAGAGAGTCCAGATCAGAAGCCTGCTTGCCTTTTACTGCATCCCGGGGTGTGCACTCTCTCTTCCCTTTTCCACCTCACATTTCTGGAGCTATGGGGAAAGATTCTGTCACTGGCACTGCTCAATGACAAACAGGATGTCCCAAGGAGGAGACCATAAAATGGGGGAAATGAGACCGGCAGAAAAGCACCTGAAGCAAAAATCTCTTTCTGGGGGAGTTTAAATTGCAGTAAACAAGAGGGGATGGTAGAAATTGGACCCAATTAACGTTTTTGGCTTGGGTCCTCCCCAGCTCTGGGACCAGGTGTGGCAAGTGGAACCAGCAAGCCTGGGGGCTTTACGGTGGGACAGAAATGGCTTCTGTCATTCGCAGCCCCTCCCGCCGGGGAGGCGGGTGTGACTCAGCGGCTTAGGTAATAAACAAGTGAGCCTCTTGCCCCAGGACTTTCTCCATCTTGAAGGAAGATAATTCCTAGGGAATGCAAAGGAATGAGTCTCTAATCTCCAACAGTGGGAATGCCAAGGACATTTGGCCCAGGAGGGGCAGGAGGGACACCCGTTTTAGGTTGAGGGTGGGCAGAGCAGTCCCGCTCAGATGCAGGTGCCCAGGGCAGCTGTGCCAGGTTCTGCTCTGTTCCCGGAGGCAGCCCTTTGTGGGCTGGCTAATTCCTTCCCCAAACATCTGCTTGCTGTCAAGTTAAGAAAGATACACCTGCTTTCCACTTTCTCAGGGATGTTGAGAGGATTCGTGGAGGGTTATAATGAAGGGAACAGGGAGATTCTGGAGACAGATATTGTTTAATTGATTAAGTTTTGTCTGTGAGTAAGCTCAGCTGTGGAGAGCTAACAATTGCCTGGGGCATCAGCCAAGGTTCTTGGCAGCAAAGGGCAGGCCCCAGGCATAGTCCGGTCCACCTTGCCACTCTGCAGCGTGATGGACATGAACTCCAGCCGTCTTCATGTTAGGCTGGTTGCATGCAGACTTGGGGAGAGGGGATGTGGCCCCTCAGGCTTCGTGTCCACTACCTCCCAAGACTCCCCAAAGAGAAGACGGGCTGTTAACAGGAAGAGAGTTTTGACAAACACTCAAAGAGCAACGCGTGCCTATCACCCTTGCTTGATTTGCTCACTGCAGTGAGATTAGAGTGGGTAATTCCGCTTGGCGGTAGGGTGTATTTCGTTTTTCAGAGTTGCTGCTTCCACTGATGGCTCATTCAATTATGTGGCAGTCATAATCTATTTGTAAAACACTTTAGTTTATAAGGGGATCTCGCATCCTCTGTTTTCTTGGGCTTCTAACAGTTCAGTGAAATACACCCAATTTGGATAAGGTTAAACTTTAGGGACCTCCAAAATGGAATAGCTCACACAAGATACTTTATTTTATCCTCATGTAAACAGACTGGCTCAGCATGCAGCTCTCCCCACAATTATTCATGGACCTGGGTCCACTCCATCTATCTTTCTTTCTTTTTTCTTCTTGTTTCTTCTCTTCTCTCTTCTTCTCTTCTCTTCTCTTCTTCCTTCGTTCGTTCTTTCGTTCCTTCCTTCCAAGTAAGCTCCACGCCCAACGTGGGGCTTGAACTCACGACCCCAAGATCAAGAGTCGCACGCTCCACCAACTGAGCCAGCCAGGCGCCCCTCCATCTCGTTTCTTCATCCAATTTTGAGAGGGCACCTCATCTGGGTGGCGCCAAGTGGAAAGGGGAAAGCATATGACCCCTCCTGGTCTAGTCTCAAGACACCAGGCTGGGAATTGGACACATCGCTCCTGTCACACTTCACTGGAGAGAACTTTGTCACCCCTTCTTTAGAGAAGGTGGTGAAAGGTAGGACAGCCTGTCAGTCCTGTGTCTTGCTACATGTCCATTACTATGGACGAAGGGCAGAGTGAAAGCCAGCAGTGTGTCATACCTACAGAGTGCCCGTATTAGTTCCTCTTTCTACAGAGGAAGAAAAAGATAATGGAGACAGATGAACTCATTCAAAGGCACACAGCCGGCTGGCTAGGGGAGAGCGCCTCAGTTCTCTCTACCATGCCCCCAGAACAGTGGGGCAGATCATTTGAAATGAGCACTGCCCTGGAGGAGTGAGGATGTATAATTAACATCAGTATGTGGAGCCAAGAGCCTACAGGGGTAAGTGCTAAATAGGACAGAATTGTGTTCACCTCCTCTTCCCTATGCTCAGGCACAAAGACAGAGGTCATGGGCGCCTGGGTGGCTCAGTCAGTTAAGTGTCTGCCTTCAGCTCAGGTCATGATCCCGGGGTCCTGGGATCGAGTCCCACATCGGACTCCCTGTTCTGCAGGGAGCCTGCTTCTCCCTCTGCCTCTCTCTCTGTCTTTCATGAATAAATAAATAAAATCTTTTAATAAAAAAAAAAAGAAGACAGCGGTCATAACTGTTCTGCCTGCTGCAGTCCTAGCCCATGGAGAGTGGATGTGCCCAGACATATAGAATCCAAGACGGTGATCACACTCTTTTAACCAACCTTTCAGGTTACATATCTCTGCCACAAACATGTCTCTGTGCCCATTCCAGTTCCCCCTGGCTTCTCTTATTCTAGACTTCCTCATGCTTTTGACTGCTTGCTTCCCCAGTATGATCAGTCCATGGAGAGTTAGGATTCCGTGGGCAAAAGAGATCCAGATTCAGATAATTATGTTTGGTCGTCTCCTGCACTGGCATGCACAGCCACCACCCCAGCCACCTCCCTCCCATTAAGACTCCTACAGGAAATCAGTGATTTTGTGTGATGTGACTCAGATCTCTCCAAGCGTCACCAGCCTGTGGGCTCAAGCTTGGGGTTCCTTAAGATTCATCCTGAAATCCTGTTAATTCTTGGTATTGGTAACTCATAAAAGTAATTCAGGTTCCTTGTAAAAGTGCAGCCCCAAAGCCCTTCTGGGAGTCCCTGGGGGTGGGGGAAGGGGTGACAGATGTTCATGTTTCAGGCCCCCCTTCATGGGCCTCTGCCCTGCAGAGTGAAGACACTCAGCCCCCTTTGCTCCAGTCTTCTGTGCCTCAAACCCCTGATCTGCCAAGAGTTGGACCAGAAAAACATCTTTCCGTGGGTTTCTTTCACTTGGGGAACAACTACAGCAGGGTTTCTTGGGCCCCAAAGTGTTGCTAAGTCCAATGAGATGGCTCTTTCAGTTATGCATACCTCCCAGAGTGTGCTGTGCCCCCAGGATGACTGGGCATGGATAAATCCAAGAACCAAGGGCTGCATATACCTGCACGTGTGTTGGCCCTAGACACAGAAGCGCCTTCACTATGTCCTCGCAGCTCACAATGAACTTTTGTGTCCTTCTCTGTAGTTTGGCTCCCCTTAGAGTGTCCTTCTGCTCCCAGGTTGCCAGACAATTCAGTGTGTATCTGATCCCCAGGCACTGGCATGATTTAAGCTCTTTTTCTAGGAGGAACCTTGGCTTCTAGAGCCCAGGGACTAAGATGAGGTCACAAACCCCTCTCCAAGCTGTATCCAAATCTCCACTCCAGTCTGTACAGTATCAGTGCCACCCCCACGGGTCTCCGGGCACTGCTCAGATGAATGCTTGCCTTTAATCTAATGCTTTATTAGTGTGTTAAGATGCATGGCCTTTCAGTCATGGTTACTGCTGTATTTCTGGGCCCTATACTCAGATACATTAAGAGAAAAAGGACATGTTTTTTGCATAGACTATATGACTACAGAAATTACCAGGTAGCCAAGACACCCGTCTTTATAGAAAATTATTGAATTGTTCTGTCAATCCCCAAAAAGACCACCAGAAAAAAAAAACTTTCAATCATGCAAAGCTAAGTTTATAAAATTAAGGAGTGTACCATTTTGACAGTCTTGGTGGTATCTCAGAGGAGAGAAATCAGGGAAGGATATTTTTGGTAGTTTAGGCCCAGGGCCAGATGATTTAGGGCAGGTCCTAGAAGCAGGTTAGAGCAGAGTTAATGACAAGAGAGGTTTGGACTACTGACCACACCAAGCTAGGGTTCTCAGTAATTCCTCAGAAATCACCCCCAAGTTCTCAGGGATTTCACAGGACTTTGTTCATGCCACTATTTTGATGCATGTCAAGATGGGGCTTTCTTCCCTCATCTTTTCCTCCTGTATACTTTCTTTTCTTTTTTTTTTTAAGATTTATTTATTTCGGCGGGGGGGAGAGGGAGAGAATCTCAAGCAGACTCCCCACTGACCACGGAGCTCAACACAGGGCTTGAGCCCAGGACTCATGAGATCATGACCTGAGCGGAAACCAAGAACTGAACGCTTATCCGACTGAGTCACACAGGTGCTCTCCTCCTGTATATTTTCTTGGGAAGGGATCTTCAATAAAACAGAGTAAAGAAACAAGGACATGGCTAATATAATAATTCACTGAAGTTTACACTTGAGAAGTGATCACAGTAGCAATATATATATATATATATATATATATATATATATATACATATATATATATATATTTATGAATGTGAAGGAATGAAAGCCTTTTAGCAATTCCAAACGTTCAGGATTGGATATTGCCCCTCCAGATGGATCTGGGTCTTGGGGGGAAATCAGAGAAATGGAACCAAATCAAGGATACTGTAGGGAAGGAAAGTGAGGGAGACAGAAACAGAAGGGTCACCCTGATACTGATGGGTGGCCGATGGGTGACTCAATGGAAAACTAGAGGAAGATTTTGCTTTGTCCTTTGGAGCTTTATTCAATTAGCCTGTGTGCTTCTTCCTATGCCAGACTTGAGACCCGAGAGGGTGTGCCAGGACTATGGCTTCTTTGTTTTCATATCCCTATGGCCTATCAAGGTGATATACCTTTAGGATAAGGAGTTTTGAACAGAATTGATTATGAGGCTGACTTCCCCCCATTTATAGAGGAACAATCAGGCTTCCTGTCAACTGCATCACAATTGAATATATTTGTTGTTTAGATGTCCAAAACCTTGCAAAAACTGATTGCACCCCGTTGTATCTGTCTTTGTGGTTGAAGTTTGGCAGTCATATCTCTTAGCCAGACTGTAATCCACTTTTCTTCTGTCCTTCATTAGGTATCTCTTCAAAATATCTTTTGAAGTGCAGCATCATTATAACATTTTTACAGATACGAATCTCAGGACCAGTTTGCCCTCTGGCAGTTTCCTTAATTGGTGATTTGGCAACATTGGGTTTTTTTCTTCCAACCTGCCAGTTTCCTTCATTTAAAGCAAATTCTGTCAAATGAGTAAGTGCCCATAGCACAATTACCAAGCGCAAGACGAAACCACAAATATGCATTAGCTTACCAGGGTAGTGCCTGGTATATTAAAAAGAAAGAGACAAGCATATAAGATTGACAAGAGAATGGAGCATTTCATTTTTTCATTCTGTTTTATTGCTGCAATATCCCATTTGATGGCCTCCAGCTTTCACAGCATCAGCTTCCTGCAATGACACTAATGAAGAAATGCTGCTTTTTGTTCATTCTTTAACCAACTGTGTTGCTCTTTAATGGGACTATGGCACTTTCCCCCCATTCATGCAGCGTTATGAGCAGTTGAGTCTCTAGGGGACCTCTGATATATACAGCGCTCTTTTCCCTTTAAGATTTCTCTGATTAGATGGTAAGTACACTTTCTGTCAATAAATTCAACATTCTGGATATTTCAAATTAGGGGCAGAAACAGGGATATTTTTCCAGCTTGGAAAAAAATTAAAAAGCCCAAGAGGGAAGAGTGATCACTTCATTGTGCACCACACTTCTCTGTGCGATATGCTGTTTTAATTACTTCCTAATCATTTTCTTCAGCCTGTTCTTTATGAAGGCACCCACATTGACAACCATTTTGGTTAATCATTCACACGTAACTGACTTCTAAGTAGCTTCTTATTTAAGCAGACAGTTATTCTGCCACTTGGCCAGAATGTCCACTCTGTGTTCATCTCCCATGGGGCTTATTTAGTTTCTTCTTTAGGTTCCTTCTGCTTGCCCAGAAGCATGGAATTTGATCTTAGGTCAGTTCTCTGAGACTCCAAGATAATTGAGGGCTGGGTTTATTTTTATTTTTTTTTTAAGATTTTATTTATTTATTTGACAGAGAGAGACACAGCGAGAGAGGGAACACAAGTGGGGAAGTAGGAGAGGGAGAAGCGGGCTTCCCCGCGGAGCAGGGAGCCCGATGTGAGGCTGGATCCCAGGACCCTGGGATCACGACCTGAGCCCAAGGCAGACGCTTAACGACTGAGCCACCCAGGCGCCCCAAGGGCTGGGTTTAAGCTGCCAGAATGGTGAAGGCAGTGAGGTGCATGCACTGTTTCCATCTTGAGTCTCATCCCCTATCATGAAATGTAACTGAGTCCTAGGTTAGGTCCAAACCAGCTGGGACATAACTGAAAATCACTCGCAGAGCAGATCTGCTTCAAGATCCAGGAACAAAGGGAATATCTTCTGGAGAGTCGGAAACAAAATGGATATCCATCCTCTCTCCCCTCACCTTCGGGAGCATTTTATTTCTGCAGGATACTGGACAGATTTTGATGTTACCACATAACAAATGAATCTATCTATCACACAGAGCATCAGACTGAATAGAAGTGGATAGGCATTTCAAGTGAAACTTCTCACATTACATTAGAGAGATAAAGAAATTTCAGTCATGGGAAAAGAAAAAATGGTTACAATGTTTTTAATTTTTAAAAACTTTGTTTTTCAATTACTACTGAAACTGTTGAGTATTAATGCCTAGCAAAGACTTGCTAACATTGCTGTCATGATGACTATTGCTGTTATTAGCAATTTAAACCAATAGTTACTGAGGTGCTGTTATAAAGACGGGAGCAAACAAAAAAGTGACAGCATTAAATGACATAGGCCTTGGTTTGAGGCAGGCAGGACCATAGGACAATGACACATGTAAATGGCTAGCAAGGTGAGATAGCCTAAGTTCTAAGCAGACAATCCAGAGGAAGGAGCAGGTAATTCTGACTTGGGGTATTGGGGAAAGAAGTCATTGGTAAGATTGGCGTTGAGGTATGCAAAGGGTTGTGGGTAGTGAAAAACTGCTAGGTGTTTAAATTGAGGGAAATGCATAATCAAAGCCATAAGGGTAGGAAAGTGAATCCACGTGTCCTGGGAATGATGAGAAGCCTGGTGTGCCTGAAGCAGAGAGTTGTGGAGGAATGTGTAGGGAAACAAGCCTGGAGAACTAGCTTAGGGGTGGTCTGAGTGCCAGTCCAGTATTTTCTATTTTAAGGAGGTGCCATGGTGTGCTACCAGGAGTATAACAGAGTGATGAAGACTTCAAGTTCCAACTCTGATATTTGATAGCTTCGCAAACTCAGGCACCACTTTTTGCATTCCTAAAACGAAGATGATAGTAGTTACCACCCAATGTGAAGATCAAAAACACGTGCAAGAACTTAGCACATTTCCAGGTGCAAGCAAATCGCTCAGGAAAGCGTAACTATTGTTACTAGAAGTACTTTAATAAGATAGTAGATCGTTGTAGCAGATGCAAGAATTAATTGGAAATATAAGAAAGGTGAAGAAAAAGAATTGCTCTGGAAGTTGTCATAATGGCCAATATGTTAAAAGCCAAGTTGAGGAGAGGATAGAGTTAACACAATCTGGTGGCTTATACGGCGTGAAGGGTGAAGGCGAGTATAAGATAAATCCAAGTTTCTACCTTGGATGATCAAGAAGACTATAGACTACAATGCTATTATTTGAAAACAGAACTTAGTAGAAGAGGCACGTTAGAGTTACTGGTGCGCAAAGGGGACACTCAGTTCGTTTCGGACATCATGACAGAGAATATTCATTTCTTAGAGCTGTCATAACAAAGGACCACAAATGAGGTGGCTTAGCACAACAGAAATTTATTGTCTCATAGTTTTGGAGGCTAAAATCCAGAATCCAAATGTCAGCGGGATCATGCTGGGAGAAGCCTTCTTTGCCTCTTCTACATCCTCCTCTTTGTCGGCAACCCTTCTGTACCTCGGCTGGTAGCTCCAAAGCCTGTCCGCTACCATGTCTCCTGTGTGTCTATGTCTCTTCGAAGGACACCAGACTATTGGATTAAGGACGCACCCTACTCCAGTATGACCTTACCTTAACTAATTACATCTACAATGACCCTATTTCCACAGAAGTTTACATTTACACCTACTGGGGGTTAGGACTTAGATAGTTTGGGGGAACTCAGTGCAACCCATAACAGTGATTCCATTACCTAGTTTTCCCTAAAGTCACTGTACCCTAAATAGACAAGTAACTTAAAATATTCCTGAAAAGAAAGCGTACACTGAACTTTTTTTTCTTTAAATCTTTTTTATTGTTATGTTAATCACCATACATTACATCATTCGTTTTTGATGTCGTGTTCCATGATTCACTGTTTGTGCATAACACCCAGTGCCCCACGCAGAACATGCCCTCTTTAATACCCATCACCAGGCTAACCCAGCCCCCCGCCCCCCTCCCTTCTAGAACCCTCAGTTCCTTTTTCAGAGTCCATCGTCTCTCATGGTTCCTCTCCCCCTCCGATTTCTCCCCCTTCATTCTTCCCCTCCTGCTATTTTCTTTTTTTTTTCTTAACATATATTGCATTATTTGTTTCAGAGGTACAGATCTGTGATTCAACAGTTGCAATAGTAAATGTAGAAGGGAAGAGCAGAAAGCGGGAGAGGCAGCTTAGTTCGGTAGATAGGAATAAAGATTCTGGAACCACCCACCTAGCAACTGTGTAACTTTGAGCAAGCTACCTAACCTCTCCATGCTACAGTTTTCAAACATGTAAAAAGGGGATAACAATAGTACCCACCCCACAGGGGTTTTATGAAAATTAAGTATGTTAATATTTTTTAAACACTTAGCATAGTGCCTAGCACAGGGCAAGCAAGACGATTTTGTTAAAGTCAAAAAATAGTTTGAATTCTTTGCCAGCAACATTACAAAATAAAACTAAGATGTATTTGGGTCTAGTGGGTTAGCCAAAAGGCTTTGAAATTATCAAGAAGACTATTTGAATTATGGATTTAATTCCACTGTCATTAACTGTGAACCTAGACCTCAGCATATACTGCATTTTTAAATCTTAAATCTTTTATTTCTTAAATCTTAGGTAATGACGGTAAGAAATTATTCCAATTAAAATTACACTTGAAAGTGTTATTGCATCTCTCTCTCTCTTTTTTAAGTAGGCTCCATGCCCAGCATGGAGCCCAACACAGGGCCTGAATTTATGACGCTGAGATCAAGACCTGAGCTGAGACCAAGGGTCAGATGCTTAACCGATGGAGCCACCCAGGCGCCCCTATATCTCATTTTTTTAAAGTTCTATTCATATGTGTGCTGTTGGGGATATGTATTTAAAAGTGTTTTGTTTCAACTGATAGTATACACAATCAAAAAACTTACAGACAACTCCTATAGAGCAGGAAAGGGTTAATACACTCTATCCCACGGGCCAAATTCAGTCCACTGCCAATTTTTGTAAATAAAATTAATCGCAACACAGCCACGCTCATTGTCTACACTTTCGCTCTACAATGGCAGAACTCAGAACAACTCTGTTGCAACCACAGAAACCATATATCCCACAAAGCTGAACATATCTACTATCCCTCTTTGCAGAACAAATTAGCTAAGTGCTTGCCTGGACCACTTTCGCTTGCTGGCAAAACAGCTGAATTGCAGACATCAAATCTAGGATGCATCAGATAACCTCAGAAAATCAAGCCTTGCAAGGACAAACCTGCAAATTTGTGGCAGACATCACACCCACCAGAGGTTAAGCTATGATATTGTGGCAGAGAATACAAACATTGCTTGTCCCCAAGCACCAGCTTCTCCACAGGGAGGAGAGCTACTCCGGCAACCGGTAAATTTCAAAAGAGAGTTCTGCACCGCACCAGGCTTTTCCCTGGGGCTGGGAATGTGCTCCCCAAGGACTGCTTTCACGCTTGGCCTGCAGGCTTTCAGCCACAGTAGAGTGATCTGCTTGAACCACATATAAGGAAGAGTTCAAAACAGATGTGGTCTGTCGGAAGAAGGAAGACTTGCACCTGTCGTTATTATGGTATGGGAGGCATCAGACTAGAAAAACATGGCTAATTCTTTGGGTCACTTATTAATAGGACAGTGCAGATCACAGATAAAGTGTTCCACCACCATTTACAGAGGATCAAAGATAAACTGGAAAGATAAGAAGTAAGATGTTTGGCCATGTCTCTGTGTCTTTTACGGAATCCACTGTTTTGGAGTCATTTTTTGGTTTATCAGTGGTCTTGGCCTAAGAAACCAATCAAACACAATGCAAATATGAGTTGGTAATAAAAAAAAAAGGACTGACAGTTCAATAATCGATGGATTACTTAGCAATGTGACCTTTAGGTGACTGGGAAAATGAACGAGCTGCTGGACTCCACTCAGTGATGCCGCATCTGTAACTCCTCAGAAGTTGCCACCTCGGCACTCAAATCAAACCACCGGAAATTCACATGAGAAAGTAACCACTATTTGGAATTGTTCTTAATTACATCCCTCAAATGTTAGCAATAGAGTGGTTTGATCATTTTTTTAAAGATTTTATTTATACGAGAGAACAAGAACAAACGAGTGTGTTGGGGGGCAAAGGGAGAGAGACAAGCAGACACCCTGATGAGCACAGAGCCCGACATGGGACTTGATGTGGGGCTTGATCCCAGGACCTTGAGATCATGACCTGAGCCAAAGTTAGACACTTAACCGGCTGAGCCACCCAGGAGGCCCCTGGTTTAATCTTTATTGTTAAAATCCACCCTTGATTAGATAGCAGATCAACTACAGAGCTTTTTACAAATATATACTTAAAAAAATTAGCTATATAATTGAAATGTTGACAACCAAGACTTCACCTAGCCTCAGGATGCCACAGATGTGATTGTCCATGATGTAACAACAACCTGATACAGCTAAGATTCACAAAAAGGTAACTCTGGGACTCCCTAGGTCTTGGTAGTGAGAAGGATACTGCTTGTGAATCTTATAAACAACTCTTTGTCCATTGGTGTGGGGATTTGTTGTCTCAACTCAGGAGAACATACTGGAGCTAGTGTAAGAGAAAGCCCAAGTATCAGGCATAAACAGTACCTAGAAGGAGCTCCATTTCTTAGGCTCTCTCAGTGCAGAAACGGGCTTTGCTCCTGAGAAAAGCTGTTTGCTGTTTGCTCCTAATGATGGTTAATGTATGAACAAACCAAACTCCCAGAGCTATAACTGATATCATCAATGAGGCCGGTACACAAACAAAGACGCTAATGAAGTGAAGCCATGTGGCTCCTGCTTCGAAGACGCCTGTGGCGGGGTGATGGGCAGGAGAGGAAGAATTGGCTAAATGAAGTCATTTCCAGGAGCAGGAGATAAAAGGGTAGTGCTAGAACGAGGCAACTGCAGAAAACAATTACGTATTTAAAAATCCCCTCACCCCATGTGGCAGGAAAATTTTATTTTATCACTTTGTCCTCCGACATGTCAAAATACATACGCTTTCAGGTCGTTAGGGCCTCTGTTCTCGGGTGAAAAAAAATAAGAGGCCGGATATCCAAGGGGGCATTCGGCCCCAGGTGACAGACAGGTAGGACATTCAGCAAACAGCTCTGTCACTCAGCTTTCCTCCGTCCACAGAGCTGATTGCACTTGTCATCTGTGTCAGTCTCTCTGCTTGGTTACCCTCACATTCCATATTGCCGCTTCTGCTTCGGTGCCTGACTCTGCCCAAAGACCATTAACGTTCTGAGGGCTACAGAAATGGAGCCGCTCTATGGGGGGACAGGGAGGAGGGGGGAAAGAACAGCCCAAATCTCTGCATGTTTTTGCCACCCTCAAGAAAATGGCTGTCCCTAATTACACAAAATGATAGAGAGAGCATTTGACTGAAACCACCGCAAATGACACTTATTTTTCTGAATAGCCTCAAAGAATGGGTCACCCCAGTTAATACACCAACAGCACGCTTTTTGTATATATGCAATTGCCATCACATGCTCCGAATGCTTGGGTGCTGACTGACATCTGCACCGAGCCCAGAAAACAGCTTTTTGGGTCTTCCTGTGGAAACTTCTAGCAATGCATTTATGTACGGACTCCGTGATTTGTTCTAGCGAGTAAGTCATGCACATGTGCTAGGGAGAAGGAAGACAGCTTTGAGCTAGGAATGGGGGATGTATGGGCACAGATGTAGCTGTCTCCATAACAAAACCTAAGGAGTTAGGAAGGGGAAGGCGCGCACCTTCTCTCCGTGCAACCCTCCATGCACGAGACGGTCTGGAACTCCCAACACATGTTGGCTCCTCTCTGTCCCTAGGTGTTTCAGCCCCTCTCATTTTAATTTACTGGATAAGCGAGTACGAATTGTGCAGAAAAGCTGGTCATTGATCGATTTCATTATCATCTGAACTACAGATGCCCCACTGTGCCAAGTTTCTGGATGTGCTACTAGATCAGAACTTGGCTAGAAGGGAACAAAATCCAGTCGTATTTGTCACGGAAAATGCAGTGGAGGTGAGGGGCTGGGGAGCCTCAGCTCTTGTGCTCTGTAGGTCAGTGGCTCCATCTTGAGGAACATCAGTGGTGCTTAGGCTCTGGGCTAGCTAACAAGTTGACACCCTTGTTCCTGGGGCTGCAGGGCTGCGGTGAGAGATAAACCTCCTCCATCCCTGGAGAAGGTGCCATGGAAACCCTTCTAGGAGTACAGCTGCTACTCTTCAGAGTTGCACAACAGGACCTCAGAGCCCAATTCAGTTTGACAAACATGTATGAGCCTCTGCAATGGGCTAGGGCTGGTAAAGGATAAAAACAGTAAGTATGTTCTTAAGATAGATAGTGCTTCTCTAAAGGGAGGGAGGGCATATCCCACACACTCCCAACATGCAACCCTGTTGAGCAAGTGACACCCGTTTGGGGAAGTGTCGCACTGAGCAGAGGATAGCAAAGGAACAGCAGTCCTGACGGCAACCCACTGCATGGTTTGCAGGTTTTGGGGTCACCAAGAAAGACGTGACTCACACAGAGGAGAGACAGACCACGATCAGGTTCAATCGTGAGCACTGGTCCCCCACACCAGTCTCATCCCACAGCCGATGCAGGAAGATGATCCGTGGACCTCGTTTTCTCCCACCAGGGACAGATGTAGCTGTGGGCTTGGCATGCTGCCGTACAATGCACACACTTAAACAGAACAAAGGAGTACACATCAACCCCGGAACAGGATAAGATTCTCCCAAACAAGATAAGAAGCCCAGCAGAGGCTGTGAAGTCTCCTGATCTCCATGTAAGGGAATGGTCCAGGCCCCAGCACCCTTCCACGGCCAGCAAGGGTCGAGCAAGCTGTGTGTGACTGCCTTCCCGACATCCCCCACACAACGCAATGGTAGGTTGCTCGAGCAGGATATATGTGAAAAACTATCTGTTGTGTTCATAATACGAACAACAGAAAAGTGAAGTTCAATGTAAGCTCCTTAGCTGGTGAGGACATACACAAAATGCAGTGATGCTCAAGGGTAGTGGTCTCTCCAAAGCTGGGAGGGAGACTGTCTTGTGCAGGAATCTAATAAATAAACCTACGTACGTGAGGCGGATTGAAATCAATGCGGTCACTGCTATCAGGAAAGATGTACCATTATCAAGAAGTTGCCTTTTACGATGGTTTTTAATAGCCAATTTTCCAATGATCATACTCATAAGGAAAAAATCTGTGCACTAAAATAATAATTCTGATGAGTTTATAAGAATAACTATAAACCCTCTCTAGTTTTCAAACACGTCTGCAGTCTAAAGGACTTTATAACCAGCATCGAATTTCTGGGGACATATCCCTGAAAGAAAAGGAGGGGAAATGAGAGGAGGGACATAGCCTGTCAAGGGCATTTGAGCCCAGAATTCCAGCCCCTGTGGTGTCCAGTGTGTCCTGGATTCCAAAGATCTTTCCTCGATTCTGTGAGCTACCCAGTAGCCTTCCAAAAAATGCCTGTTGGGGTTTAAATTAGTTTGCACTGGGTTTCTTTCCTGTCTTTCAAACAATAAAACCTCACAGATATTCCTTTTAATCACACATCTTCATAGATAAGCCTGTTAATTCTGAATGGGGAGTTGGGACATCCAAATCCAAGTTCTGGCGAGCTCCTTGCTGCTTGTAGATCCTTACAAGTCATCCAACCTGTCTGACAAAGTCTGTTGGTGCTCATTCTTGCAGATCTGTAATTCTGTCCTGGGGAAGCCTTATCTACATATTCAGTTAAGAAATGCTGACCTTCCAGGATGGGCTACTTGGAGGCCTATTTGGATAAGGACCCACTGTAGACTCTGGGAGAAATTATCAAGAGGACCCAGAGACAGATAGTTAGGTCTTAGGAGACTTGGATTAGACACCAAAGTGAAGGGAGATCTTGTCTGCCTCTAAAGAGGGCCCAGGAGAACCAAGAACTCACCCTGCAGGTCAGGATTTATTAAGTTAAGGTAAGGTAAGGTCCCAGGACACAGGTTGGTTGATTGGTTGATGATCCAGGGAGAAAGATGCTTTTTGAATGTGAAGCTGTGTAGCTTCTCACAGAGGTCCTTTGATCAGATCAAAGGGGGTTGGCCTCAAGTTTCTTGATGGAGGGGGCTACAGGAAAATGGGAAAACAAAGCTACTCTCTAGGGAAGCCTCCTCCTTAAAGCCACCTGCCGAGGAGAGAGAGCCCCTCCCCACCTTGGAGGCTGATAATGACAAGGCAAGGCACTTCCGGCAACACCAAGGCCAATCCACAAGGTAGAGGTTAATAGGATTATTATAGAACCAAACAGGACAAATAAAGTGCATTCTTTCCACCCAAATAATTTCTGAACCAACTGGAAAAAAAGGAAGAGTGAGGGAGATGAAAAGCAAATGACCACCTTTATTGCCGCTAAAGTTGATACTTGAAGAATGTTATCTGGAGGTGAGTGGGGTTCCTAAAACTGAATTCCAGAAGTAGACAGACCTGCTCACATGGGCACAGTAGCCCTGGACGAAAAACTATTTTTATAATTAAACTCCTTTGGCTATCCTCCTTACATTACTACAGTCTGGGAAAGCAAGGGCTACAACTTTTAATTTTTTTTGTATTACGGGAAGTATAAAACATAGCCATTGTGAACAAAGGAGTGTAATAAGCCCTCATGTGCCCGTCATCCAGCCGCAGCAATTACTAATATTTTGCCACTCTTACTGTATATGTATTGCCAAATACTCCCCATTCCCAGTTGAATAATGATTATTTTACAGTTCTTTTTAAGATTTTATTTATCTATTTATTTTGAGAGAGAGAGAAAGAGTGCAAGCGCCGGGAGGGGCAGAGGGAGAGAATCTCAAGCCGACTCTTGCTGAGCTTGGAGCCTGACTCAGCACTTGATCTCACCACCCTGAGATCATGACCTGAGCCGAGATCAAGAGTCGGACGCTTAACCGACTGAGTCACCCAGGCGTCCCTACAGTACTTTTTAAGTTCTTTTTATGTAAGTAAAATTTACATACATTGACAAAATTTTAACCCACATCTCTATCATTTCCGTCTCTCCAGAAGTTCTACTTGTGTCCCTCCACAGTCACTCACTGACCTCCTAATATCAGAGAACCCCTACAATGGTTTTTTTCCTCCTTAGCCCAATTTATTTCACCTGTTCTAGAATTCTGTAAATGGAGTTATACAATATGGCCTCTTTTGTGACTGGTGTCCTTCACTCAGCGTAATGTCCACGAGATTCATCCACATGGTTGTGCTTATCAGCGCACCTTGTTTTATTGCTAAGTGGGAATCCATTGTAGACTATAGCCCAGTTTGCTTATCCATTCACTGCTGGTGGGCATTTGGGTTGTTTCTGCTGACTGACTATTGTAAATTAGGTTGCTATGAACAAGTCATTTTGAACACATATTTCATTTCTCTTGAATAAATAGGAGAGCTGGATGATGAAGATGTATATTTAACTTTGCATATATATATATATATATATGTATCAAAACTTTCCCAAAGTAGTTGTACCATTGTCCATCCCCACTAGCAATGTATGAGAATGCCATTTCTTCCCCACATTTGGTATCATCATTCTCTTTCACAGCCTTCCAGTAGGTATGTAGGCTTTATCTAACTGTGGTTTTGATCTGCCAATCCCAGATGACGAATGATGTTAGGCACTTTTTCATGTGTTTATTGGGCCATATAGCTTTCTTTGCAAAGTGTCTGTTTTACTCTTTTGCCCATTTAAAAAACTGGGCTGCTTACTCTTCCCCCCCCCAGTTTTATTGAGATATAATTAGCATACTCCACAGTGTAAGTTTGAAGTGTACAGCATCACGTCTTCACCTAGGTAACTAGGAAATGATGACCACCATAAGTTTAGTTAGCATCCATCATCTAATATAGATACAAAAGAAAAGAGAAAAAAATGTTTTTTACTTGTGATGAGAACTCGTAGGATGTACTCTCTTAGCAACTTTCAAATATACCATACAGCGGTGTGAATTATAGAATTCATGTAATTCCATCCCTAGGACTTACTTATATTATCCGTATAACTGGAAGTTTGTGCCTTTTGACCACTCCTCCAACTCCCCTTCCTCCCCACCCTCTGCCTCCAGTAACCACAAATCTGACCTCTTTTTCTATGAGTTTGATGTTTGATTTTGGTTTTTGCTTTTTAGGGTCCACATATAAGGGACATCACCCAGCATTTGTCTTTCTTGTTTGACACTTTTTATTCCATTGTAGGTACGCTAGATGTAAGTCCTTTGAAAACATATTCCCCAGTCTATAGCCTGCCTTTTCACTTTCTTAACCTTTTGATGAACATAATTGTTTCAGTTTGATGAAGTCTTAGTCACCAGTATTTTTCTTTAATGGTTATCGCTTTCTGTGTCCTGTCTACATACTTACTCCTGGTCATGAAGATATTATCCTGTGTTTCCTGCTAAAAATATCATTGTTTTAGTTCTTATATTTAGGTTTACAACCAACCTCAATTTCATTTTTGTGTACAGCATAAGGTATAATTCAAAGTTAATCTTTTTTTTCTTCTGTATAGATATCCAGCACCATTTGCTGAACAAACTTTCCTTTTGCCGTTGAATTTATTTAGCATCTTTGTTTAAAATCAACTGACTATATAAGTACACATCTCTTTGTGGACTCTGTTCCATTGATCTCTTCGTCTATGCTTGGTTGTGATTAGTATGGCTTTATAAGTCTTGAAGTCATGTAGTATAAGTCTTCTAGATTTGTTCTTCTTTTCTAAGATTGTTTTGGTACTCTAGACCCCTTGCATTTTCATATAAATTTTAGAGTGGACCTGTCATTTTCTCTTTTTAAAAAACAGCCTGCTGGTATTATCACTGAGTCTGCATTGGCTCTATAAATCAGTATGGGAAGCAGTGACAACTTAATGCTATTGAGTTTCTGCTCCATGAACATGATATATCTCTCCATTGTTCAGGATTTGTTTAACTTCTCCAAGTCGTGTTCTATAACTCTCAACATGGATATTCTGCACGTCTTTTATTAAATTTATTCCCGAGTATTTTATTTATTTTTGACACGATTGTGAATGGATTGAATATTTTCCCAATTATTTGCTGCTAGCATATAGAAATATAATTGATTTTTTTTTTACCATGTTGACCTTATATGTTGAAACTGCTAAACTTACGTTTTAGCTCTAGCAGTTTGTTTGTTTGCATTCCTTAGGGCTTTCTCCATAAACAATCATGTTGCCTGCAAATAGAGAAGGTTTTACTCGTCCTTTTCTGGCATTTGTCTTTTCTTTCTTGTCTTTTTTGCACAGGTTAGGACCTCTGGTACAATGCTGAATTCAAGTGGTAGGAGCAGATGTCTTTGCTTTTTTCCCACCTTAGCGACAAAGTGTTCAGAGTTCAGCGATGTTAGGTGTAGGTTACATTCATCAGATTGGTGAGGTTCCCTTCTGTTCCCAGTTTTTGGGGGAATTTTTATCACAGATGATGGTGAATTTTGCTAACTGCTTTTTCCTCATCTACTGAGATAATCATCGTGTTTCTCTTTTATTCTGTTGGCATGATGGAGCACAATGATTGATTTCAAATGTTAAACTAACCTGTATTCCTAGAATGAACCCCACTTTGTCATTATATATTATTCTTTATTTATATTGCTGGATTTGATGTGTTAATTTTTTAAGCATTTTTGCATTTATGCATGAAGAATTTTAGTCTATAGTTTTCTTGTAATAAGGACTATGTTTTTATGAATCAATAATATGGGAGTGACTGAGCCCGTGGGGAAGTATGCTTGAGGCCGACGTGCTTTTTGGTGACTCTCAAATTATACTAGTAGACCAATCGCCTACTCTATCCAAACGCATGATGTATACATGTGTGCGTAGGATTCGTTTAAACATTGCCATAAAAATATAGTTGGTATAGTGTCTTAGGTGATTTCAACAACTCAGTGTAACTGACTGCACAGATTTGATAAACTGGGCATAAAAATGTCACTAAATTGGCAAAAGAAAGGAATCACCCACATACATATTTAAATATATATACAGATGAGGGAGGCTTGGGTTTTTTTTCCCCCATTTCATTATCATTTTCTTGCATTTAGATTTGTAAATTTCAAAATGAGGAAATCCAATTTGGAAGAGAAAGTGTTTGGGTCATCTCATTTCATCCTCATGCGGAGAAGCATCTAAACTATTGGCAAATTCTGGCCAGCATATCCTTACTGATGACAAGTCTGGATGGAGTTTGGGTTTTTTTGTTTTGTTTGGGGTTTTGTTTTGTTTTGTTTTTTGACAGTTCTTTGGATTAGCTTTCATTTGAGGACATCCTTTTAAAGGTCACTATCCCACACTGCTATTTTAACTGGGGAAAAATACTTGTATCTGGCTAAGAACTACCAGAAGGATAAAAACAAACAAATGGATGGGAAGGAGCCAAGGTAAGTGTCTCACAGTGTTTTCAGATGTGAACACAGTGGGAAGAATATGGCATTAGTGTGTTAAAAAAAACACACACACATTTTGACGAAACTGACACAAAACCTTTGAAGAGGGCTGCCTCCTATGACCAAAAGCATCCTTGTCCTTACTTAGGAAGGACAGTTTTGAAATCAGAGCTGTGGATGAATACATGTGTACAAGGCTGCGCTTTGAGAATGTGATAATAATGGCAGATTGTCCACGAGTAGCAGAATTGTTGCATAGGTACAGAGCCGTGTGATGGACTATAAGGGAACCACCGGAGGTCCTATTCATGAGGTATATACCATGCAGTGTCATAGCCAACACCCCTGGTAAGATGTAACGCAAACACGCAGACACACATACCTTCAATTATGGCGGGCTCCCTGTAAAACAATGAATTAAACGTATTGAAAGAGAGCAATCTTCAGACCCTAGATAAGTGCATGGAACGAACGCTGGAACAAAGTTACTACACTGGCAATGGGATGATCTCTGTGTGAGGAGAACAGAGGTGATTTTGGTCTTCTTCCTCTAGTTGTCTGTGTTTTTGAATTCTTCTTCAACACCCATATTATTTTCTGATCAGAATATAGAAAAATAGATTTTTTAAGACTTGGTTTGGGAAGCGTGTCACATGTTATATAGGATATAAGAGAATGATGTTTCCACTCACCTTTAGAGGTGTTCTTGCAAAATAGCCAGGGATTTAAATCAAAGAATAGCTGTGTCTCCCCACAGACAATTTACTTGGTCTCTTAGTATTTTGGTGATAGTTCCCATGAGCCGAGTTTGGTGTTTGAAGGCAGGTTCGGGCAGCCACATTCTAACAGCTTGACCACTCTCATTTCTGGCACTCCAGGCTACTGGCTTCCTCACTTCCGGTCCCCTGAACACCACGATCTGTCAGATTCCCAGCCAGGCCCGGTGTTGGTAGCCTTGTAAGCAGGCTGCTGTGCGGCAGACCTGTGTCCCCGATAAATATTGGGTACTGATTCGCACACAAGCCCGGTAGGTACTAGACAATCAACTCATTCTGAAGCCAGCAAATACACAGAATTGATCCTGCTAACTAGACATACAGTAGTGAGAAAAACACAGGGAGGGGCTTGGTGACAGAAGCCTTGGATTTGAGTCTTTGCATGACGCTGGGCCACTCTCTGACCGCTCAGTTTCATCAGTGAATGGGTAAATGGCATTTTCCATACCTGTGTGTCAGAACTATTGTGAATGTCAAAAAATGTATGTGTGTTATCAACAAACTGATCCTAAATTTTATACAGAAAGGCAAACAAAAACAAAAACAAAACAGAATAGCCAACACAATGTTGAAAGAGAAGAACACAGTCAGAAGACTGACACTACCCGATTTCAAGGCTTACTATAAAACTAAGTGATCAAGACAGGGTAGTATTGGCAAAAGAGCAGATGAGTCAGTGGAACAGGATAGAGAGCCCACAAACAGACCCATACAACACAGTCAACTGCTCTTTGGCAAAGGAGCAAAGGTAATAAAATGGAGAAAGGACAGTCTTTTCAACAAATGGTGCTGGGACAACTGGACATCCACATGCAGAAAAATAAAAGAATTCCAACACAGACCTCACATCTTTCACAAAACTTAACTCAGAATAGATCATAGATGTAGATATAAAATACAGAACTATAAAGTTCCTAGAAGATACCTTAGGAAAAAAATGTAGGTGACCTTGGTTTTGGCAATGACTTCCTATATACAACAACAAAAGCATAATCCATGAAAATAAATTGATGCTATACTTCATCAAAATTTAAAACTTCTGCTCTGTGAAAGACACTGCTGAGAAAATGAAAAGACAAGCTTCAGACTGGGAGAAAATATTTGCAAAACACAAATCTGATGAAGGACTGTAATCTAATCTAAAATATTCAAAGAACTGCTAAAACTCAATAATAACAAAACAAACAACTCAATTTAAAAACAGAAAAAAGATCTAAACAGACACCTCACCAATGAAGATACATGAAATGGCCATAAGCATATGAAAAGGTGCTCAACATTATATTTTATTAAGAAGTTGCAAATTAAAACAACAAGGAGATACCACAACACACTTATTAGAATGGCCGAAATCCAAAACACTCACAACACGAAATGCTGGTGAGGATGTAGAGCCACAGGCACTCTCTCCATTGCTGGCAAGGAATGCAAAATGGTGCAGCCACACTGGAAGACAGTTTGGCAGTTTCTTACAAAACTAAACATACTCTTATCATATGACCCAGCAATCATGCTCCTTCAAAGGAGTTGAAAACAAATGTCCACACAAAAACTTGCAGCTAAGTGGTTACAGCAGCTTTATTTATAATTGTCAAAACTTGAAAGCAACCAAAATGTTTTCCATTAGGTGGATGGGTAAACAAATTGTGGTACATCCAGACAATGGAATATTATTCAGTGATGAAAAGATACTAGCTTTAAAAAAATGAGCTATCAAGCCATGAAAAGACAGGGAGAAACTTAAATGCATATTGCTAAGTGAAAGAAGCCAGTCTGAAAAGGTTGCATACTTTTTAATTCCAACTATATGACATTTTGGAAAAGGCAAAAAATAAAAAGATCAGTGGTTGTCAGTAGCTAGGAGGAAGAGAGAGATTCATAGGTAGAGCACAGGGGATTTTTAGGCCAGTGAAACTATTGTGTCTGACACTAGAATGGTGGATACATGTGATTATACATTTGTCAAAATCCATAGAATAGTGTGAGATATTAGCAAAATATATCTTGGTCTCTGCCCCCTGTTCCTGACATAGAACTCCCAAAACCTTTGTAATTTCCCAATAAAAGCATTAGGAACATCTTTTATCTTACTGAGGCAACTCTGGGTGGGCTCCTGGATGGCTCCTCGATGGGGGCTAGTCACCAGAAAGACCGATCCATGATTAGAAACTTGTACCTTTCAGCCCCATCTCCACCCCATCCTCCAGAGAGGGGAGAGGAACTGAAAATGGAGTTACAATAGATCTTGACTACATGAGGAAGCCTCCATATAAATCGCAATGCAGGATACAAGGAGCTTCCAGGTCGGTGATCTATCCATACCCCAGGAGGGTGAGGCACCCCAACTCCACAGAGACAGAAACTCCTGTGCTCAGGACCGTCCTGGACTTTGCCCTATGTATCTCTTCATCTGACTGGTCACCTGTATCCTTTATCATATCTTTTAATAAACTGGAAATTTAAGTGTTTCCCTGAGTTCTGTGGGCTGCTCTAGCAAATTATTGCACCTGGGAAGGGGGTCATGGGAACCTCCAATTTGTAGCCAAGTCAGACAGAAGTTGTGGATAACCCGGGGACCTACTACTTGCAGGTGGGGGCATTTGAAATAGGGTGGGAGCCGTCTTGTGGGACTGAGCCCTTGACCTGGGGGATCTGATACAATCTCCAGGTAGATAAGCGTCAGAATTGAATGGAATTGTAGGATATCCAGCTGGTGTCATGGAGAATAGCTTGGTGTAGGGAGAAACCCCAACCCATCTGGGGACCAGAAATGTCAGTAATGAAGTGTCCTGTGTGAAAGTAAAGGAGACACACAGGAGGAGGAAGAGAAGAGTAGGTTTTTCCAATACAAATGTACTACACAAAGAGTGACTGTCATGTAAACTCTGGCCTTGAGTTTAATAATAATGTATCAGTATTGGCTCATTAAGTGTAACAAATATACCACACTGTGCAAGGTGTTGTAATAGGGAAAACTGCAGTGGTTGGGCAGGTGGAGGGATACAAAGGGGCAGGCGTACGGAAACTCTATGCTTTCGGTTCAATTTTCTGTAAACCTAAAACTGTTCTCAAAGATAAAGTCCATTGATTAAAAAAAAAGTATATGTGAAAGCCATTTCTAAGTAAAGCACTACATGAGAATATTTTGATTGCAAATAACAGAGGACCCATTAAAACTAGCTTAAATCAGTGATTTTTATAGATTTTTGTATTGTACATGCCTAACAGTAAAGATGTTTGAGAATGCACTCAATTTATATAATAAATATATTTATTTATATATAAAGAATATATAGTACTGTACAAATTTATTCTGTATAATTTGCAAATATATACAAAAAGATTTTTTAACAATATAATAATCTTTTAAATGATTATTATATTTTATTGCTAGTATTCTGAGCAGGAGCACTCTGCTTTATTATTTTTAAAACTTGAAAAATATTATTTTGAAATTTTTGAAAAACTCTACTTGGAGGTCTCATTTTGAGTTTTTTGATTTTATATTAGATTTTAGTGGTTGTTGGAGCAGAAAGTGATCTATCACAAATATTCATAGAAGTTCATAACTGAGTTTGCTTTCTAAAGCATGATACCCTATTTCGATCCATACCTGAATTGTAAAACTGGGTAGTATATCACAAACTTTCCTAATGAAAATCTTTGTTTTTGAATACTAATTGAAATTTTCGTTTTTATTTTTAACAAATGGGTCCAAAATCTACCAAAATGCTCCTTTAAAAAATTTTTTTTAAGTTGGATGACTTTAGGGGCGTGTGGGTGGCTCAGTCAGTTGAGTGCCCCACTCTTGGTTCAGATCAGGTGTGATCTCGTGGGTGGTGGGATCCAGCCCCAGGTCAGCTCCATGCTCAGTGTTCTCAGTGGGGAGTCTGCTTGAAGATTCTCTCCCTCTGCCCCCTCCCCCAACTCATGCACCCACATTCCCTCTCTCTCTAAAATAAATACCTCTTAAAAAAAAAAGTATAACTTTATGTTTGGGTGGGTGATGACACATTGACAATTTTTAGCAACAAAATAAGTAACAATGAAAACATTTCAAACATCTATTTTAAAAATACTCTCTCAAAGTTTTGAAAAAGTTCTTTTAGGATAGTATAATGCTTGAGTCTACTTAACTGGGTATGTGTAAATTGTAATCTGTTACAATATGCTGAAAGCAAAAAGCAAAAAAAAAAAAAAAAAAAGCACCATTCTGGTTTCTAGAACTCCCACTTCGGTCTCCAGGGTCCCGCTGGGAGACACAGCTGTCTAGCAAATGATGAACTGAGTAGAGCCACTGATTTCAACTCGTATTTTTAAATATACTTCTAAAATTTTGTGTGTGAAGTTGAAATCAATGTTCTAGGGGCGCCTGGGTGGCTCAGTCGTTGGGCGTCTGCCTTCGGCTCAGGTCACGATCCCAGGGTCGTGGGATTGAGCCCCGCATCGGCTCCCTGCTCTGTGGGAAGCCTGCTTCTCCCTCTCCCACTCCTCCTGCTTGTGTTCCCTCTCTCACTGTGTCTCTGTCAAATAAATAAATAAAATAAAATAAAAATAAAAAAAGAAATCAATGTTCTATTATCTTCTTTCTTCCATTTTGGAGACAGCTGGCTTAAATTATAAGGACTTTACTCTCTCAGACTTGGAATCAGTGATTCCAAGATGGTTAAAGCAATGGCCAAAGGGTATGGTACACTGTGCCATCCTTTGTATGGTTTTTATTTTTTGTCCTCAGGTCTGTCCCCTCATGGCTGCAAGATGGAAACTTCAAGCATCCCATCCTCATCCCATCATATTCAAAGGTAGAAAAGAAACTGGTGTCACCCTCTCCCTTTCTTTTGCGAGAGCAGAAATCCTTCTCAGAAGGCCCCATGTAAATTTCTCTTCATCTCTCATTGGCCAGATGACACCAAACGTTCACGCCGCCCAAACCAATCACTGGCAAGGAGGATGAGCTCATAGGTTAATCGTGATTCATCTCCTAGGCTCAGAAGGAACCATCCAAGGAAAAGAATGAGTCTGTTAGCAAGGAAGTACAGAGCGAACGCTGTTGAGAAGGGAACCATCGGCGGCTGCCAGGAGCGTGATGCCGAAATGATACAATTACAGAGGGAATGCACGTGTTAGCAGATGTGAATGACACTCAAGTACTGAAGGAAAACTTACTGAGTTTTGCATGAAATTATGGGATCATTATTTTTTGTGTGTTCATAAAATACGTCAGGTGAGATGTGTGGTTATTTCAAGAATAAGCATTTTTGGAGAATAATCTCCAAACACTGTCAAATTGCATTTAAAAATTCAGAGTATCCCTTTGAAATTAAGTATTGTGTTTCTCACCTGTCACTAAAAAAAATGATAATAAAAACAACAACAACAAAAAAACCAAAAACAACAAAACCAGCCTGGTCATGAATTCTGCCACACTTATTTATATGTTATTGATAATGGCTTGTTTATTGATTGCTGTTTGCTGCCAAAGCAAAATGTTTAACTAGAAAATGCTATGTTAACATCAGATATTAGTAACCATTACCAAAACAAACTATATTTCTTTTCAACAAGTGTGATCCATGTATAGATGACCTCAAACCTGGGGCAGTCACCCCCAAAGAGTGATATCTAACATCATTCTGTGATGCCTAAATTTCTATTTCTGGGGAGAGGGCCAGAGAAGGTCTGTGGTGCCAGTTAAGAAGCGGGCGGTCATGCTCAGGGCTGTTATCCCCAGTAAATCTCAGAACCCCCTTGTATCTGTGTTAGAATGCTCTCGGCAGGTGATCTGGTGGCTCCAGTTACCTGGACCTATCCCTGACTGAGCACTGGATGACACATTAACTAAGTTCTCCTTTATGGGGCCCTTGGACCTGATGGAGGCCAGGGGTCTTAAGTAACCCATCCACAGGGGTACGTCTCAAATGCTACATGATCCATTTCTTCACTTTCCCCGAGAATCATAGGTCCTGGCTATAAATAGTTATGATTTGTAGCTGTTTGGAAGATAGGAAATTGTTTTAAATTAGCTCTCAGTATGTGGGGAGTTAAGATTGTCCCGAAGCTTCCACAAATGATGTGAGGAGCAGAACCTATGGGTGCAGTGGCTCTGTCCTCACTTCTGCTTAATGACCTACTGAAGGTGGCCACCTGCCCACAGAGTTGGCTTCCTCTACTGTGCCCTGTTTTTCAGGTTCAGGGACTAAATCTTTTCATGCCTTCATATAGGTATAGCTCTAGAACTGATCCGGGTAGTAAATATCTGCAATCCCCTGGGACTCTTCTGGGAAGACACCTGAGGCTTCTTCTTGTGTGGGTTGCATCTCAAGGGACCATCAGAGAGTGAGGTGATACCTGAGAAGCTTTAGAATGGGGATGCCTGGGGTGGAGTCTGAGCCATTGCCGCTGAGGGGATAAGAATAGCAGCAAGTTGGAAAAAGGTGATGAGAGGTCTGGGCCATTGCTATAAAATACATTGACATGCTTACAACTTAACTTATTGGTTGCTAGAGGCATGGAATAGGAGTACGCTTTTCCCACTCACAGATCCAAGTCGGGTCGAACATTCTCAAACCCCCTCTGCCAAGCAAGGTAGTTTTGCGACATCATCAGGCTGCCCCAGTCAATGCCTGTGATGCACTGTGGAACATTCTTAAGGTAGTTTTGGCTTCCCAGGACCACTCTTTGGATAAAGTTTTCTCCACCGCATCAGACGATGGAGCTGATGCTGACTCTGGGAGGAATATGGCCCCTACCCCAATGCATCCATCTCAGATTGTAGAGGCTAGTTGAGTTATGGACAGTGACATCTGCTTAGGCCAGGCATAGCAAGAATGGTTTACTAGTTAAAGTGTGCCTTCATGGATGCGGAGAATGGGAGATGCAATAGGCCAGAGAAAGGAGGGTCCTAAAAGAGTGTCCCAAACAGTACTGGCAGTTTGACTCTTATTGGTCAGCTTCTTGGGAGCCTGATCAACCCCAGACAAACTGACGAAATTCACTTTGTGACCATCTAGAGCGAGGACCATAACCTGGATCATTTCCTGTGACACCATCAACATTCTGACTTTAGAAAATCCTCTGCAGCGAATGGCATTCCTAGTCAGCAACATTGATATTTCCTTTTTTTTTTTCTTGAAAATTTCTGAGATTTTCTTCTGATATTTTAAAATTCAGGACTTTAAGAATGTTGGATTTTGCCTATCTTATATTTGTTATTGAAGGGTGCTTCAAAACTGACCTTGGGAGAAAGAAAAAGATCAGCAAAGAAGCCACTAGGCATAGACCCAGGAGAGCAGGAAATGATCAGAAAGCATAGCTGAGAAATTCTCCATAAGCAAAGATAAAAATACACATAATGTCTCAAAGCTAATAACCCAGGAGGGTAACTGGAAGAATAGCTTCATGCAAACCTTAACGAGTATAAAGTTGTAGTGAAGGTGTTGAGTGGAGTGTGGTTACAAGCAAAACTGCAAATTGAAAGCCCGGGCATATAATTGGCTACACTAATAAGGGGTGGGGATGGAGGGGACATTGGAGTTAGACATTGATAAACCAAATAAATGATGATCTGCGGGCTCCAAGGGGATTTTCCAGTAAAGGCATATGGTTTCTACTACCAATTAATTAAAAGTAGGAAGGGAGTGTAATCGTGGCTGAGTTTGTGCCCAAGTTAAAGTGCATTAGGAGTGATTTAGAACAATGGTTCTCAAACTTGAGACTGTGTCAGAATCACCTGGAGGGTTTATTGAACATAGATTACTCAGAAGTCCCACCCCCCGAGTTTCTGATTCAGTAGGTGTGGGATGGGGCCTGAGAATTTACATTTAAAGATTCTATTTATTTTATTTGAGAGACAGAGAGAGAGAGGCAGAGGGAGAGCTGAGCAGGGAGCCTGACATGGGGCTTGATCCCAGAATCCTGGGGTCATGACCTGAGCCAAAGGCAGACACTTAACCAACTGAACCACCCAGGTGCCCTGAGAATTTACATTTGTAACAAATTCCTTGTTGATGTGATGCTGTTTGTCTGGGACCACTTGCTAAGAACAACTGATTTGGAAGAATAGCAAAAAGGCTTATAACAACCCTGTTCCTGACTTACACCCTCACATTCCACAAAAGTAAGGGACTTTTCATGTTGTGCATGTGTATCAGAAGTAAAAATATTACAAAAAAAAAAAGAAATAGAATGCTTTTTCCAACGATTTCCAAAGATTATTTCTCTTTATGATTTAAAACATGGGAGGAATCCAGAGTAAAAAATAATGATGTGTAGAATTACATAAAAATGTAAAACTGCAATAATGAAATTCCACAAAACCAAGACAAAAAGAAATGTAACAGAATAAGAAAAAATGTTTGCTATAAATACAGCTGCATATTTAAAGTTTAATGTCCAAAATATATTGAGTCATTCAAACCCAATTCCCAGTGGAGACATAGCCCAGGACACACACAGGCAGTTCATACACCAGGAAAGCCAACATAAACCCACATTTGGAGCACTAAGCCTCAAAAGTAATTAAAGAAATCCAAATGAAAACAATTATAAGGGGCCATTTAACACATATCAGATAAACATGTATAAGGATAAATGATAAAATGCAGCACTAGTGTGACCGGTGGGAATTAGTTGCTGGTACAAGTGTAAATTGTGTTTTGTTTCGTTTCCTTTTTTTTAAGTAAGAGCCATAAAAATGATCACACCAAAAAAATGCATCACATATAAGTAATTCATAAGAAGAGCAAGCTTATAATTATAAAATATTTATAGCAGAATTATTTATAATAGCTAAAGAATGAAATTATTGAAGTGCTCAATAGTAGGGAAATAATAAAGACAAAAATTGTTAAGATGAACCTAATATTCCTTCATTAGAAATGGAAGTTCCTGAAGAGTGTGCACACTGAAGGAAGTGTGCTACATTGAAACGGGAAAAGTGCTGGGTTTGGAGTCAAGAAGCCTGAAATTAAGTGACTGACCTTCAGCTGAGGATTCAAACCCTCTCAAGTTAGTTTTCTGCCAATGCAGTTTTTCCTCTAACCCAGCGGTTTTCAAATGTTTTGACCACTATCAAAATTTTAAAAGCTCATATTCCCATCCACTACACACACACACACAGACACACACACTCTCTCTCTCTCTCTCACACACACACACACACTCTCTCTCTCTCTCACACACACACACACACACACTCTCTCTCACACACACACACACTCTCACACACACACACAGACACACACACTCTCTCTCTCACTCACACACACACACACACTCTCTCTCTCTCACACACACACACACAGACACACACACTCTCTCTCTCACACACACACACACACACACACACTCACTACTGGTAACACACAGTGGTCTATTCTATTCTCTTGTCCACTTCATTCTTTTCCAGTCCATTTTAAAATTCTGGTCACTAAATTTCAAACCCACTAATATATCACAACCAGCAGTTCATAAAACACCAGTCTAATTTACAGGAGTGTTCAAAGTTTACTGCTGTCCCTTCTCCCAGCTCTCTCTCCAATATCCTCACCCTCCTGCAACCACACACACACACACACACACACACACACACACCACCCAAAGAAAGCTCTACTAAAGGTCATGGCCCAAGTGCAGCCGTAGATGGCAGGAACTGTAGTAGGCGTGCAAATTTTATACCCCACTAGGTCTAAAGGCATATATGTCAGGAGGAATAATGATTTTTTTAAAAGATTTTATGTATTTATTTGAGAGAAAGAGCGTAAGCAGGGGAAGGGGAGAGGCAGAGGGAGAAGCACACTCCCTGCTGAGCAGGGAGCCCGATGCGGGGCTCCGTCCCAGGACCCTGGGATCATGGCCTGAGCCGAAGGCAGACGCTTGACCGACTGAAGCCAGCCAGGCGCTCCAGAAGAGTGATTTTTACAGCAACTGGATAATTTCTTTCTCAGGCGGTATTAACAGCTATCCTGAAACTTTCTTAAACTCTTTCCTCCTTCCCTCTTCTCTCGAGAAAACACATGACTTAGAAAAAAAGTCACGCGATCCAATGCACCTAGTTCCACTGCTTTGGCTGTGGTCACACAGACGTGAAAGTGTTATTAGCCCAGACGAGGATTTGGCTGCCCATTCAGCTTCTTGTCCTGGTAAAGTCTGTGATGGTCTAGCCTAGCTCCGAAGTCCAAGCTGGGAGTGCCCAACATTTGTGTGTTTTCTGTGACTTAAGCGCCCCAAATCAGTGGTTCTTGAATTTTAATATACTTAAGAATCACCTAGGTCCTTCTTAAAGGTGCAAATGCATATGTCCCATCACCAGAGAGTCTGATTCAGTGATGTGGTGGGGGCCTGGAAATTACATTTTTAACAAACACCTCAGGTGCTTTCTCCGTATGTGGAGAAATCCTTCTGTGGGTCCCCATTGCCAAGGTGGAGGGCTGACTGGGATTCAGGCCTAGGTCATCCTGGCCACTGCTTTTCTTTAGGCATGTGCAGCAAATCTTAGTTTCCTCTGCTGTAAAACGCAGGGAATATACCCTATCCCTAGGCCCTTTGTACCTCTACTCTTATATGATTTGTCTATAATATTAAACGAAAAAACAAAGAATTCTTTGCACATTGTTTCCAATCCTGTTTTAAAAACTACAAATAAAAATTTTTTTAATTAAAAAAATAAAAAAATAAAAATAAAAACTACCCAAATACAGCTAATGTCTCGAAGAGATAAGAAAAATAGATAGGCAACTAAGGGAGAAATTAGAGATACGGCTTTAAAAGTAAGCTATTGAAATAATTACATAATTTTTAAAGAAATGGTGAACAACAAAGACAAAGGCATCACGAAAGGTGAGAGCCAAGACTAGACCTTCGAATTTGAATGTAATGATTATGACATCATCAGGGACCTTAAAGAGAACAACTTAGTGCAGCCGTAGGCACGAAAATCATTCTGTGGTCAGATAGGAGAGGGAAGTAAGGAGAGTGAGCAGTAGCTCAAGGGAAAGGCAGAGTTAGATATCTTTCAAGGTACAAGACCCCTTTGTAGAGAGACCAAAGTCCCAGGAGACTCTGAAATTCAAAGCACACTGCAAGGAGGAAACGCACTTAGTAGGAAGAGAGGTTTCTCATAGAGGAGGAAAAAGATGGGATTTACTACTAACTGTTCCTCCAAGTTGGGAACATCAGTCAACTTGCGAGCAGTTGACTGGTCTTACACCATTACACACTTCAATTCGCGCCCCATCTTGGAGGAAAAGATCTTCCAGCTAATGGTCTCGGTTCTGGTGTCTGGAGTGGGACTGTTCCTTAGAGAGCTGACATCTGTGCAGGACCACTCATGGGGGAGAGCACCGCTCCTCACATGATCAATCTGGAGGGGAGGACTACCTTACATTGGTGCTCAGCTTGAACTTCCCAGATACTGTCATGCATATATTTTCGTTTCATCTCCACAACTCAGCAGTTGGTGTCTGTTTCCCCCTCTCTCCTTCCACCTCTGTCCCCCCCCTTCCTCCCCAAGTCCTTACCACGGTTCCTGCCAAAGGAGCCCATGCATAAAGGTCACTAGCCCCCTGGAAAGAGCACTAGTTATTAAAGTTGGCAGGACAAGAGCCCAGCATTCTCATGTAAAGGTCTGGGAAAGCTGAACCCGGAGGGGCAAACCCCAGTCCAAGTGGGGGCTCCTCTCTCCAACTAACTCCTCTCCAAATTTCAGAGCTGCACTCTCGGGGGTACCCGTGGCTAGAGAGTTTACAAGATCCCACCAGGGTTCTGTTTACCAATTTCGCTACGAGACACGATGGGGAAGGATGTTCAGCTGTGCAAAACAGATCCCACCCGGCTCACGGTGGTGGAGGAGGAACAAGCCGCAGGCGGGTGTGCCCGTGTGAGCACTGACCTTTAGTGCCTTCACACATAACCCCACCCTCCCGGGTAACCTGAGGAATGCTACATGGCCGACCAATCAGTTCTGGGATTTCTCCTTCCTTTGGGAGGAGATAGGAAGAAAGTGAGTCCAGAGGGGGTGGAAGTGGGTTGGAAGTTCCCACTTTTATGGGCCAAGACTAAACCATGAAACAAGGAACAGAAACATGCCCTCTTTCTTCACAAAATAGGCAAGGACGTTATTGCGATCCTTCTATACCCATTTTACAGATGATGAAATGAGGGAAGAGGAAAGTTAAATGGTTTAGCCACTATCACAAAGCTGGTAAACATGGAGATGGGTCTGCTGATGCTGACGCCGAAGGCCAGAAGCTAGCCAGCGTTCCGAATCTCTGATTCTAGTAGCACCACAGGCGCCTCGGCTTCCCCCCGCTGCCCGGCTGTGGAATTGCCAAAGCACGGGTAAGGAATTCTGGCTGAGGCACACTGTCTCGCCCTCAACCGGGTCTTCCGACCAGGTGAGCCGGGAGGACACCTGTGAGCCTGTTTGTCTCTTCAACCGCAGGACTGGCATGGAGGATGGCCCACTCCATGCTGCCTGTCCTCCCTCGTGACAGAGGGGCCGTGTCCTTGTCCTGAGTGAGCCGAGGAAAGATGGAAATCCCCCTCCCAGCACCAGAGAAGGGAAAGTAAAGACGCTTCTCTCCTGAGGCGATACGCTATGGCGGAGCACATGACATCTGGTCCCTCTGACTCAGTACCCCGGTTTCCACCTAGGTGCCCATCCTCCCACACAGAGCTCGTGGATGGGCCGTGATCGACAGAAGACCATGGTCGGGGCGGGGGAGGGGGGAGGCCCCACCGCTCCCTGATCATCATGACTGGGGCAAGGATGGCCGTCTGACCTAATTCAGGTCAACCAAAGACAAAGACACATTTCCTGGAGGATTCTAGGGAGACCGACGTCACTTTTCCTTAGAAACTACCTGAGGGTGGCGCCTGGATGGTTCAGTCGTTAAGCGTCTGCCTTCGGCTCGGGTCATGATCCCGGGGTCCTGGGATCGAGCCCCGCATCGGGCTCCCTGCTCCGCGGGAAGCCTGCTTCTCCCTCTCCCTCTCCCCCTGCTTGTGTTCCCTCTCTCGCTGTGTCTCTCTCTGCCAAATCAATCATTCAATCAATCAATCAATCTTAAAAAAAGGAAAAGAAAAGGAAACTACCCGAGGGACCTTCTTTTGGATGTGAACAGGGCCGCTCTTAGCCCCTCAAAGCTACTTGCAGCCATCTCGTGGCCACTAAGGGAAATTCATGCGGTGGAAGGCAGAAAGGAAAAACAAAAACCGAGTGGGTCTTGGTGTCAACGCCAAGTTGGTGGATAAAGCCTTGACAAACGCCTGGCATTTCCAGTCTTTTCAGACTTGTGAGCCAATAAATTCACTTTAGTGTTTAACACAATTTGAGATGCATTTTCAGTAACTGCAGAATTATAAGTAACATGTACTGCAATGCATAAGCGTATGAGTTTAGGGAGTCTGTTCCAGCTTCCCCAATTCCTGCTGGAGTTTTCCAAGGATAAGCTGACTGCCAGAGGAGGAAGTCAAATTTTCCTGTATCAGTCAAATGGGAAGAGGGAACCAAGCTTAAGAAAATAGATCTCTAATAACATTCCTCCAACACACACGTATTCAAATGAAGTAAGTCTGGTATATAAGCTCACAATCAAAACCAAATACTATTATTACTATTACTATTATTATTATTATTATTATTACCACCTTTGTAACACCCCTAACTGGATGTTCTATCCCCTCCATTGTGTGTCTGCAAATTCCATTTTAACCGAGTTACGGTGCTGGTGGGGAAAGGGCAAACCCTAAACTACCATCATGTGTTCGAAAACCTGGCCACTAGACCCCACTCATACTGGTTTCTTTAAGGAAAACAACAGTTGTAAAAGATACAGCGCTCTGCCACATCATATCTGGTGTCATCCCAGAAACTGCTCATTTTCTGAATCTTTGAAAATGAAGCCAGTGAGGAAAGCCTTTTACTCAGATTCTCCAAATTCTAAAACCAGTGAGGACAACTCTTCAACTTGCTTTGAAACAGAAGTAGCCGGCACCAGCCTGCCAGGTTTGGAAAAGAGGTGGCAAGAGTAGATAAACATGCCAGTGATCCTTTCTAAAGGAGGTCTGGGTCCTCTCCCCTTGCAATCAGTGATTTTTCTTACTCTAATGAAACCCAGATGCTTCTGATAAAAGGAATGGCTGGTGTTCAAGCCATTTGCTAATTCTGCCTAGAGGTAGAGGGAAGGAAAAAAGCTGTGCCCCACATCATTAATTTTAAATATCCTATTTTGTTTTATTTTCAGAATGAAATGGTATGGAACAGTGTAATGAGCAATAGAAATATGGAACCAAGAAGCAATTATATCTTCAAAGGAACAAAATGAGAGCAAATAAAAGGCCTTGTACAAGTTAGCACACAAACAGGCAGATCAGACATCATTTAGAGTCCAAATACATGCCTTTTGGTTATGTCTGTAAATTATCTTTCACAAACATCATGTTATATCAGTGAAGACTTTTTCCGGGTTACAAGAAATTGGGTTTCTCATGGGGCCCTAAAACAGCTCAGATTCAATTTCACCAATATCGAATACCTCTACTCTGCAACCATTGTGCTAGGTAATAGGGCAGCTAGATAAATAGGACATAATCTCTACCCTCAAAGTGCTGACAGTCTAGCTATACACAAATAACCGTGATATAGTAGGTGCTGGGCAACGTGGAAAGGGCGCATTTCATTTTGTTTGAAAAGGTAGGTGAAGGCTTTCCAAAAATGTAGGCAGGACCTGAAGCCATGCAGTATAAGAAAAGCAGGGGCTGGATGGAAGGTGTGGAGGCCAGGTCTTCAATCACCCTGTGAGAAAAGTGCCCAAGAGTATCCTACAAGTGGATGGGAATCAGAATCCAGCTTCCTGCCTGAAGCTTGGGGCCTAGCGTCAACCAGTGAACTGGGACTAAGGTAGTTCCAACTCAATTTTTAGAACTGTTCTGGTTGCAATGGCAGGAAGCAGTGATTCTGGTATAAAAACAGGAATTGGGCTTATATATGGCATCCAAAAATGGTACTATAGGGAATGGATCAAATATTGGATCAAGTGGATATACTATATACAATGGATCAAATGCCCGGATCCTTACACACAGACCTGGCTCAGACCGGTGCATCTCGGAGGTCTAGGCTGAGGCATCAATGAAATCATTCAACAGGGAGGAGCAAGCGTGAGAAAAATTCCCATGCACAATCAGCTCTCATACAAAAATTACAAAGCAACATAATGACACACATAATAATGAGAGCTGGTTGGCAGACCCAACAAATAGGACAAATCACACCTAAGGATAGAAATAACGGTGCAACTCGCCAAAGTGTTTAGAATCCTCAAAGAGATAAAGGAAGACATGGCATCCTTAAAATGAAAACAGGTTATTAAACTGGAAGAGGCATCTGTGAATATGAACCAAAAATCATTCAAAATTTAAAAATAGAGTAAAGAACTGAGTAGATGTGATAAATAGTAGACTAGGTAAGGTCAAATGGAATCCATATATTGGCAGAGAGAGAATGGCTAGATTTTCCTCAATCCCATTTCCTCTTCCTTAGCACCTAAGAGAAACATATTTCCTCAATGCCCTTGCTGTGAAATCAGGGCCATGTGATTGGAACGTGAGTGAAAATAAAGTTTATCACTTTTAGTCCTGGCCACAAAACATCCTGGGTGATCGTTTCCTTCCCCAGAGATCATGAAAAGCATGTTGATGACAGTGTAGGTCATACCCGGGAGGACATCTGTCAAAAGAGCCCCCCTAACCTGCCTCGAACTGTCACCAGCCAGAAATAAACCTTTGATCTGCTTTCTGAGCTTAATTGTTGTGCAGCTCAGGATTGCCCATCCTGAATATATAGCAAACCACGCTGGATGCAATAAAACCAGATAAATACATAGAAAAATGAAAATAAAGTTACAGAGGATAGACCAAGAAGCTCCAACTTACTTATAATATGAAACATGCATGTTCCAGGGGGAGAGAAACTATTATAAGAGATAATCAACTGAGAATTGGCCAGAAATAGAGAGAGAAATTCTTAGAATAAAAGAAGTCGGAAGAACCATGAGAGACGATGGACTCTGAGAAACAAACTGAGGGTTCTAGAGGGGAGGGGGTGGGGGGATGGGTTAGCCTGGTGATGGGTATTAAAGAGGGCATGTTCTGCGTGGAGCACTGGTGTTATATGCAAACAATGAATCATGGAACACTACATCAAAAATGAATGATGTAATGTATGGTGATTAACATAACATAATAAAATAAAAAAAAGTAAATCATGAAAAAAAAAAGAGTAAGTCATTTGGCGTCCTGGCTTATATGCAGCAATTTTTTGCAATAATGATTTTTATACTTTTTGGCCTAAGCTTAGAAATACGCTGTAATCTTTTTATAACTCTTCATCCATCCATCCATCCATCCATTCATCCATTCATCCATTCATCCATCCATCCATCCATCCATCCATCCATCCATTCATCCATCCATCCATCCATATAAGAAATATCGAAAACCTATGACCTGCCAGCTTCCTTATGAGGAACTGGGATTTTATAATCTAGTGGGAAATCAGAGAAGTAGCTGGCAATTACTATACAGGGCATACTAGGGGGAAGAGGGGGATTGAGGGCATTTGGACATAAAATGATATGATACATTTAAAAAGATGCTAGTAATCAAGTAAGGTTTGAGCAAAGGAGACATGTGAGCAAGTAGCTAGAGCTAATACTAAACCAGTAGTCAGGAAGCAGATTCCGAACTAACACATTTGCAAAATAGCTGGAAACCTTAGAAGGAACACGCTTATAGGATGATTTTAAGAATGGCAAAATGTTTTCCTAAAATATCCCTGCCCCACTCACCTACCTGAAATGTCAGCACCACTCAACGTAGCCATGGATTTTGACTGGGACAAAGGATCTTGCATACCTCCCCCCTACACACAGACATGCACACGTGCACATACACACGCACACACACACACGAGAGGAGCAGCAGTGCCTGGGCCAGGTTACACCACTGCTGTGACCCATTCTTGTTACTGGTGACATAGTGCCCTCTGCACCAGCTCAGAACTTTTCTTTCTGGTTTTTGCTGTGACAGGTGGGAAGAGAGGAGAAAATGCAAAACGGAAGAAGCCCAGAAGAGGGGGCAGAGTATGGGGCTGCTGAGGGAAGAATATCCAGGAGGCAGGAAAAGGGGGTATCAGTGGGGTGGCCAGGCCATGAGGCATAAGTGACAGCTGGGTGCTCGGGGCAGAAAAGTTTAGGGCAGAGAAAGGAGGAAAGAGGAGAAAATTGCTGTAGGACTGCAAATTCTCAAAAAGAGAATTTCTAGAATGCCTCCCAGAAGACCTGTGTTACTTTTCAACGCTTTTGGAGTGAGGTGTTTTTTTGTTTTATTTTTTGTTTTCATTTTAAGATGACATCGGTAGACCTTGGCCACAAGTTTTATTTGGGTTACATATTCATACACTCTTTCCTAACGGTAAAAGTTCCCAGGTATGGTACCCATCACGGTCAAAGGAACCTGTTGCTGCCTGAGAGACAGAGACGGGGCAGTCAGCAGCCTCTCATGAGCAGGAAGTTTCTGGAGAAGGAAGAGAGCTGGATGGTGTGGGGTTAATGGAGACAAATTTCATCCACTTTGTCATTTTGAACAGATCCATTCTCATTGTACAAATGATCCCGAGTCCATAGGCCAAGGCCTCAGAGAAATTAGATTGGATCTGAATAATATAAATTATAGTCAAGGGGAAATTTGTTAAAGGTGAAAACCCTAGGCACAGTACCAGGGCTATGATAAGGCTGTCCTCAGATGTCCCCTCGGAACTGGGGGGGGGGGTGAAGGGGTGGTCCTTGGAGAGGGTCAGTTATTTTAGAAACACAGGGGGTGGGGGTGAGGAGGCAGGGGAGGGGCTCGGTTCGTCCCCAGGACGAACTCGTCAGAGCAGCGCCAGGCAGGTGGGCCACGAGGGAAATGCTGCGCGGAGCGGGGCTTCGATTCCTCTTACATGGGGGACCGAGACAAACGCCAAGCACTCCCTCCGGCAGGAAGAAAATGTGCATAGACAGCAGTCATCCCTCCTCTAGAGATCCTGGCCTTTCTGTTTCTGAAAAGATCTGACAACCTGCTCTGAAGTATGGAAATTGCTCTCGCTGGAGACATTCCAGGCTCCTTCCAGCCACAAACTTTCCAGGCGGGCTCCGCCAGTCTCCTGCGGCCACTGGAACGACTCAGGGAGGACTGAGAGCAGCTCAGGAAGTGGACGGTGGCAGCGTTTCTGCGGACGGAGTGAAGTGATGTCCGGAATTAGAACATCTAGGCCACAAATAGGGCTTGGAGTCTCAGTTCCCTCAGAGAGGGAAGGAGCTCCCCTCTGGCCAGAGGAGTTATGTTATTCCTGTCCCCAAGGTGGTATTTCTTTTCATATCCGTTCAGTCCCCGAGCACAAGAGGCAGTTCCTCAAGGGTCAGCAGCTGGGGCACGTCACCAGCCAGGTAGTGGCAGACAACTCGCCAACAGAGCTCTGCCCTGGTCTAAGGACCCCACTCAGACCCTGGATGGTGTGTGGGGGATGATTATGCACCAGAGGCGTCTTCCCTATGGCAGCTTCCCTCATGCGACACGTGGCCTTCTAGATCCTGGGGAGCCAAAGCATGACCTTATCACTTCTCACATAACCAGGTATCCGGCTGCTACCTAAACAGACCCTCATGTCCCAGGGTCATGTCCCCTCTGGGCCCCAAACTTTGCTGTCTTGGCACCAGCCTATGTCACGGCCTTCAGGCAAATAGTTCAGACAATTCACCTGCCACAGCTGAGTACGGACCTTTCTTGTCTCCCTCATAAGCAGAAAATGCTTCCCTTTGGACAATAATAGTCTTGGCCATTTGCCTCTCACACCAGTGAGTGAATTCAGTTGTCTTGGGGCCACACATAGAGCTCCAGCCATCAGCTCTGCTTCCTCGCAGAGCGGCTCCGCCTTCCCTTTCTCCAAAAAAAAGGTCTCCTGCCACTCTCAAAGGTCGACCAGCTGATTATGCTGAAGGCCTTTCCTTTCCAGACATTTCTGCACAAGGGCTCAAATTCACAGATAGGATAGCCTACCTATTAAGCATGTGAAAGAGAGCCTGTGTGTAAATCCTGCCACCACTACTTACTGTGTTACCATGGGCAAGGATTATAATCACAGCTAAGCCTTGGTTTCCCCATCTGTAAAGCAGGGATGATAACAGTATACGATTCAGAGAATTCTTCTGAGAAGATGCATGTGGAACACCTCACAGAAAGATCTCCATGTTGGTTGTTGTCATTATGGCTCACCATATGCTAACTACCCTAGGAGCTCCCGGTGCAGTCAGGGACTCCAGCGGAAGAAACAGACACATACATGACAAAGTTCAATTCAGAGTCCTAAGTGCTATAATAAAAACACAGTCGATGCTCATTATTCACGGATTCTGTATTTGTGGATTTGCCTATTCACTAAAATGGATTTATAACCCCAAAATCGATACTTGCCGTGTTTGGGGGATTGTTCCTGGACACGCACAAGGTAGTGAAACATCTGAGTTGCCTGGCATGCACATCCCTAGCTCAGGCTGAACAAGGCAATACTCTGCCTTCGTGGTTCAGCAATCCTACTGTAAATAAGTGTCCTCTTCATGGTCTATTTGGTGCTACGTTTTTTGAATTTGTGTGCTTTTTGTGGGTGATTTCACCGTTGAAAATTGTCTCAAAGCATAGTGCTGAAGTGCTGTCTATTGTCCTTTAGCACAGAAGGCTGTGATGTGCCTTATGGGGAAAATACATGTGACAGAAGCTTCATTTGAGCACGAGTTATAGTGCTGTTGGCCATGAATTCAATGTACGAATCAACAATATATGTTAAATAAGGTGTCTTTAAACAGAAACCCCTGTAAAACAAGGTTACGTATTGATTGGTTGGTTTAGATATTGGGACTGGAGGCTTTCAGGACACTAACCCTGCAATTCCCCCAGGAGCAATGGTTCAGTATTTGCTGACTCCATGTTCACAATGACTTTAGAAACTGTAACTACCAAGAATTACAAGAATCAACTGTATGTAGAAAGGCCCAGAAAACCCAGAGGAGGATCTATCAGCTCTACTAAGGGAAGAAGCTTCTCAGAGGAGGGACTTCTGAGCTGACCTGGCAAAGAAAACTGAGAGCTTCCTGGTGGATCAGGAGGGCTAGGGTGATGGAGAGAGGTGGGTCAACATCCTCCAGGCACAAGGGCTTGGAGGCAAATCTGTGACCTGCTGAGATAGAAGTCTTTCATTTAACAAACAACTACTGAACACATCCTGAGCCAGGCATGCCTGGATGGCGGCTGAAAGTGGAGGTAGAGCTCATTGAGAAAGGACACGATGGGGGGTCTGGAATTAATCCATGAACAACTGGAGGCTCATCAAAGGCTCTTAGGCAGGAGTATGGAGTGACCCAGCACAGCCAGAGAGCAAAAGGCTTAGGTAAAACCAAATGTTGTCATGTGGTTACACAGGTGACTAAGTAACCCAAAGAAGCTATGGCATTTCCTTCCCGGGAAATGTTGAAGGATAGAAGTCTCTAGGTTTCTCCACGCCAGGTTTTGTTATTTCCTTATTAACACCTTTGAGGGTCTCTCGTGCTGAGAATGAAACATAGATGCCTCCAGCCTTTCAGATTCAGCCCATATCTCAGTGCATCCCACCACTTGTGCACTTAAATCCTGCACACCAGCCACAGGGAACTTCTCTCAGTTCCTCAATGAGCCATGCTTTCTCCTGCCTTCTGTCCTGGCTGTGTTTGGTCAGGAAAATGGCGGCCCCTCCCCCCAGGCCTCTACCTGCAACACGTGCTTTTGCTTACCCTCACCCACCCTCCAGGTCTCGGATTAAAAGTCACTTCCTCCAGGAAACCATACCCATGCACGTTCCTATGGGGACACTTTTCACACTGAATTGTTTTGTTTGATTTATGGTCCATCCTTGCCAAACAGACCCTAAGCTCTGAGAGGGCGGGACCACAGGGTCAGATTTACTGTCTGTATCCCTGGTACCTGGTACTTTGAAGGTGCCTGGCCTGTGAGCCCCAAAGCAGGGAAAGAACAGGTTCACCCAGGGGACGTGGGCCTCCAGCTCACCTAGGCTATGAATTGGTAGGGTTTTTCCATCACGTTGAAGGTTGAATGTTCCATGTACTACGGGGACTGCGTGGTCCCCGGGGATCCAGACTTCCTTAAACCCCACATTCTAATGATTAAGTCACTGAGGGTACAGTGTTTGCCCCCCAGCCAGCAGGACCCTCTGTGAACTGTGAAACAATTGATTCTTCTCCAAAGCACTAAGTGCACTTAAGTGTCTATAATTACAGTTGCATTTTCTAGAAGGACACTAATTATCTTTAATTCATGGATTATACTTACTGCCTGGGAGCGAGAAAGGAAAAAAGCACATTGCCTTGGTGGGGAAGTGTGCTGCTGCTTTGCTTCGCAGCGAGTTCTGTTAGAGTTCTTTCTACTCACCCTTCAAGCTCCAACAACACCCCACCTGCTCCAATAGGGTAGGTCATGCAACCTGATCTCTAGGGGATAAAGGGAGAGAGGGAAACATGGGACAATTTCTGGTTAGTCTCAGAGAGTGTATCTTAATTCAGTGTCTGGTCTTCTAGGTTCTGAAGCTTCATTTGTCACTGCATCCATGGCTGCTCTGGTCACTGATTCACAGTAATCGGTCTTATAAGAGACTGAGTCATAACCAGAAAGCAGACTGTTTTCACTTGGTGAGAGGAGGATGCATTGCCAGAACTTGGAATATTGGTGGCTGTGGTCCAGGGGCATTCCTAGTCTCATATCCCAGGTCAAAGGACATTAGATATTTTTTGAGGTGTGTTTTATTCTAGCTGTACCCTGATAAAGCAGAGAGCATGATTATTCCCACTTTTCAACAAGACTAAGGCTCAGAGAGGTTTTACCCAAATGTCATGGTTTTTCTGGGTCTTGGTGCCCTCTTGACAAATTTAGGTGCCGGGTTAAGTTTTATGAACTGTGATCCTAGTAATCAGAAATCTAAACGGATATATCACAAATGAATTTTTACTGAAAGCAGTAGTAACTTAGGTCAGTAAAGCCTTAAACTGCTAACGGATGGGGCTCAAATTTGAACCAAGTGCATATGAAGATTTCAGTCTTAGCCATTTTCCCTTTGTCACTGTCTTAGCTCAGTTTCCCGAGAAGCGGAACCCAAGTCAGGGGTTTGGGAACATGTACTTTATGGAGGGGTGCGCTTCAGGGAAAACTGGTCGCGACGGGTTGCGGAAGCTGAGCAAGGACGTGGTCTTAGGAAAATCTAGCCTTGGCCTGCTCCACAAGGGGGCAGGTGTTGGAGCATAAGCTGCAATGACAAGCGTCCACCCCACCCCGACCCTTAAACCCTGCAGCAAGAGCACCAGCCTTCGGAAGCCTTTTCCAGTCCTTGGTTGGGGGACGGCCTGGGGGTGGGGAGGGGCAGTGGCCTGCGGATTCCTAGATGCAGTGACTTCTATGAGTTAAGAGCAATTCTCCCCAGAAGGGGGCAGCTGTGAGCTCCTAGCAGCCGACACTCCTAACGGCGGGAGGCTGGGTGTGCTGACGCGGAGGTGCCTGGGTGGGGCGCTGCAGCATCAGCTACAGTCCCTCATCCCGTGTATTGTCCCTCTCAGCTCCAGGCATTTGGGACTGCTCTCCTCTCTGCCAGGACTTTGTTTCCCTCCTTCCCTTCTGCTCAAATAAATGTTATTTCCCCTTTAAGCCTCATCTTACACAGCACCTCCTCCAGGAAGCCCTTGCCAACCCTTCAAGACTAGTCTAGATTCTCCTCTGCTTTCCCACCTACACCACATTCCATATTAAAGCCACCCCCCCCCCCCCCCGTTTGCCCACGCTGACCTTGACTCTAAGCTCCAGAAGGTCAGGCACCATGTCTGACTTATGTTCCTCTCTATCCAGCACGTAGAACCATTCCTGGCACTTAATAAATGCTTTTTGTTACAGGAATTAATAATAGTCTTCTAGAGATTTAAACTTGGGGAAAAAAAAAAAGCAAGCTGCGGTCGGTAATCAAGCTAAGCCGGGTCCAGCGCAAAGGAGGCAGGTGGGTGCAAGCGACACCTGCACCATTCTCCCATTATTGTGAGCTGTGGGCGAGCTTTCAGACCAGAAAAAGTTGTGCTTATGCTGAACAACAGCTGGTTTGTCTTGAACTGATAAGCACAGTGAATTGTGTCACTGATATTTTCCCTCTTTGCTTTGGGTGCTAGGAAGCTCAGAGCCCAAGCCCCTGATTAAGCAAAGGGGGTGAATTTTCTAATTCTAAATATGGGCCCTAAAGTTCCTTTTAAGGAAAACACCCTGATAGTTTGAGGGAAGGGAAGCCCCAGGGGTGTGGGCCAGACCAAAGTGAAGAGAGTGGTATAGGTATTTGGAAGGGGAAGCAAGAAGCCAGTGAGAAGGGGGCTGGAGACCAGAGAAGGGAGAAGGGACAGCAGAACACGTGGTGAGAGGCAACTGGAGAAGGTGAGTCCCTTAAGACCCCCCACAGAGTTAAGAGCGGGGGTGCCGAGTATTGTAAGCTGCTGGTGTCCTACCACTGGACCCCCTTCCATTGTCTTGAAGCTTCAGGAAAGTCTGCTGTTCACAGACTGAGGGCAGCAGAATTTCAGGGAATGAGGAGATCGGGATAGGTCTGGTCAGGGGATCATGTGGCACAGAGAAAGATCAACACATGCTTGAAGTAAGACGATTCACAAACTGGAACTCAGTGCCAGCAGGGATGGAGACTCGGGGGTCACCTGAAGAAACACAAGTCACTGCCCCCTCTCCGCAGAGTCCCCCTAGAGGGACCATGGATTGTGTGCACAGGGGTTTGAGCCAATTTCACTTGAATCTTAAAGAATGGGATAAATTTAGGTGTTAGAATTCTATTTTAACAAGTATTATTCTCTGATTCGGAAATCATACAGGGTTGGACCTCCTTAATTCCGCCTCTCATTTTACAGCAGAGACAAAGGTGTGGGAAGGTGAAGTTCCTTGCCCCCATCACCATCTTCATTTCGTCACCCATAAAATAGGAGGCTTTGACTTTTACTTTTGTAAATCTTAACCCACCAGTAAGATGATAAATTCCATGAGGTTGTAAGGGTCACAACAAATAAGTGGCATTTCCGTGGCATTTAACTAATCTTACAGGGCCATGAGAAGGGGACAGCAATTGACCCTTGAGAAGAAAGGGGGCAGTAAACTAATAGCTTACCCTCCTCCTGGAAGCATCTTCTTCCTCTTGTTGCGCACGGGGCCCTTACGTCCCTGCTCTTAAGGAGAATACCAGTCATTCGCATGTCAGGCTTCAAAGTGAGTCCTGGTGCTGCTGATCTTTCTGAAGACAAACCTACTGTTTACAGTTCCTAACTCCTCTTCAGTTTAAATGTTGGAAAGCGCTTCCCTGGTCAGTGTGCCCGGCAGTCCCATGGATCTGTCTCTTGTTGCAACAGTGTTTGGACGGGACAAACCCAGGGAGCCCCTTCTTCCAGCCTCCGGCCACCCTCCAACCTCCTCTGTATCAGCGACCTTCGGAGCCATCTTCAGAACCACCCCCTGCCTCGGGGACCAGTCAGCACAGCTTTTGAGCTTAGCCCCCACTGCCCACCAGCTACGAGCTCCCAGATTTGCCAGAATGATTCCACCCACGTGGAGGCCGTGGCCAGCCGCCTGGTCAGCCTGCACCTGCGGGCCTCCAACCCTCCCTCTCTCTGGGCTTCTGTTTCCACCCAGACACTGTGGCTCCAGACCATGAGGGCACTTTTCCCCGGGGGTGGGCTAGGGACCAGCGCCAAGACACTGGGATCCTGGGGTGCAAAACCCAGACCTGGGCCTCGCCCTCCTCCAGGACAAGCAGAAGCCTCCCAGGACGGACCAGGCAAACCCCTGAACTCCATGGAAGCCGCCCCGCCCCAGAGAAGAACCTGAAGCAGGCCCTTCTGGATCTGCAAGCCCCGGGCGGTGCCCACGCAGACGCTGGGACCTGCTGGAGAACGGCGTCCTAGAGGAGCAGGTGAAGCTCAGTAGGAAGATGGGGCGCACCTGCCTGAGCTCAGCGGGCTGGGCTGCGCAGCCTCACTTCCAGGGGCTCACCCTCCAGCAGACGGGCAACCCCCAGGGGCCCGGGCCTTCGAGGGGTCCCTCTGCACCCCCTGCTGTCGGGGCTTCTGCCTGAGCCTCTCCCTGCAGCCCCTAGGCAGCTTTTTAAACCTCGACCAAAGCGGAAAGCAAGTGGAAACAGTATAGCTCTTTGCAGGAAAAAAGAAAAAACAAAGCTTTTCTCTAAAGAAAGAAAGACCTCTCTAATAACCAGCCAGGGAAGAAATTACTTCCTGATCTTCAACACTGAGGTCAGAACAAAGGCAATATTAACTCCCAATTATTTGTGAAGGGTTCAGAATTCAACTCCAACTGGTCCCCTGAATTCATCAGACACTACTAACATAAAAATTAAGGTTTTCGGTATTGTGGTTTGGCCAGCAATTTTGGAAAGATTTCTTCATTTTAAATATTAAAAAACTGGGTTTTGAAAAAGTACAAAAACTTTTCCTTTTTTGAATAAACAGGAAATAGATGATGGTGAGTTAATCGCAAAGCCGAATATTTAACATTTCTTATGCTAATCTTGCCAAAAGCCTCTGTACAGTTTTATTAGAATTCGCATTCTGTGTATAGGCCTGAAAAGGAAAGTTTTAAATGTACGTATCTATAAAAATAATTATACATGTTTTTTGTTAAAAGAAAATCAGCTGACTTCTCCCTTCCCCTTTCCCTAGCAGCCTCATGCTAGGGAGCATGTGGAGCATACAAAAGGAAATACTCTTGAGAGGCTTCCTGTTTTGGAAGGTTTAACTCAATTTAAATTCCTTGCTGTATCAATGAGCGAATTCAGAAATGAAGGTCCCGGAAAAGAGCCACGTGCGCCCTCTGCCGGCGATCATAGGGCCAAGTAAAGCATCTCCATTCAGTGCAAAACTTGCCAACAAGACCGAAGAGACAATGGTGGAGAGCGTCTGGAAGTTCAGGTCACTGCTTCTGTTGGAAAATGTGGCATAGCAAGCTTCAGCGATGTTGCTCACAGCGGTGTTTTTCTTTGTGATAATCTTCCATAAAGACCCAGAACATGTAGTAGTTAGCCTAAGGCTCTGTAAGAGTGCGTTACTTCCTGGTCTCCTTCATGGAAATGTAAGTCTTCAGCGTAGCATCCACAGCCCCCAAGCCCAATGCCTGGCACATAACAGGGGCACGATAAATGTCCACTGAATGAATGAACATCTACGAAGGAGACTCTGGATTCAAGGTGCCAATAGTGCTGATTTAGGTACAATGCATAGGCAAGACAGGATTTCCTAGTCATAGCTGGAGCCTCTCAATGACATGATGAAGAGCTTTCGAAGAGCTTTTTAAAGAGCTTTTGAAGGCCATACTTAGTTCAGGAAGGGAATCTTTTTTTTTTAAGATTTTATTTTATTTATTTGACGGAGAGAGACAGCGAGAGAGGGAACGCAAGCAGGGGGCGTGGGAGAGGGAGAAGCAGGCTTCCCACGGAGCAGGGAGCCCGATGCGGGGCTTGATCCCAGGACCCTGAGATCATGACCTGAGCCGAAGGCAGACTAATGACTGAGCCACCCAGGTGCCCCTATGAAGGGAATCTTAATGAATTTAGCAACATGTGGCTTAGCAGCTTTCCTGGAAGGGTATCTAAGTTCATCCAGTAGCTGCATATCCCTTAACAGGTTACAAAGTGTCTTCACAGGTATCTCATTTGATCTCAATAGCCCTGAGCAGTGATTATCACCCCTATTTTACAGAAGGGCCCTGAGCCCGAGAAAGGTGGAATAATGCTTTCATGGCAATCAAGTGATAAGCTAAGATTCACACAGGTTTTCTGTCTCCCAGCTCTAAGCTATTCCCACCTCCTCCAAGGCTTCATAAGATTTAATGGTCTCCTCGTATTCTCAGTGTGGCTGAGGCTAAAATTAGAGGGGACAGTCACAGCTTTTAAAGATCGCCCTAGTAAGTCATATCATGGGCATCTCCTCTTATTACTCTTGACAGCCAGATGATGGGAATTACGAAGGCTGGGCTGGTCAGGCTGCACGCCACCAAATGGATGGACAACCTTTTTAATAGCTTTCTCTTCCCCGGTCATTGACCAGGACATTACACATAGACTTGCGTCTTCCTGCATCATAAAATTTGGCTCAGGCGGAAACTTTTGAACACTTCCCAGAAAGTGGACCAAAAAGCCTTGCGCTGGGTCAGTGGTCAAAGAGATTTATAAGTTAGTACCGGAGTGACCCCTACTCAGTGTTTGCTAGTGACTTGGTTGGTCTGTTTGATTTCAGGGAAAGCAAACAAAACCCAGCAGCCAATGTTTGCTTAGGTCCTGACTTCACTTGGAGAACAAATCTGTGAGGAATGTGCTAGCGAGAGCCATTTCATGCTTGTGTACACGATGTTCCTCAGCTTACCTTGCCTTTCCCATCTGCCAAACACACCCCTCTTCAGCCTGCAGGACCCAGAGCAAATGCCACCTTTCTCGACACCCCCCGCTCCCAAACGCCCTGTGCTTACTCATCTCGAGCTCTTATCGCAATGAATTGTAACCTGTTTTTTCCTGTCAGTTTCCCCCGTGACATGGAGTTCTTTAAGAACAGAGACCGCACCTTTAATCTCTATAGGAAAGACAAATGTTGGCCTCCAGAGATGAGCCCCAGACACCTAGACCACAGTCAGTGGCTTTCCAACTCTTGTGATCACAAACTACAGTAATAAATACATTTTATTTTAGATCATAATCCAGGAGCAGATATTTATGGGTATCTATACTAGTCCATGATTGTTTTACAAAACTGAAAAAAAAAAAAACCTCACAAAATAAATGCTACTATCTGGGATTTCGTTTTCTGGTTTATTCTCTATTATTTTTTCAAATGTGTATTGATTAATTTTATGGTGCCCTAATGAATGACAACCTGCCGTTGGAAAAATATTGGTGTGATTGACTTCATCTGGCCCCGACTCCCATTTTCCGTCTGCAGCTACTGGACGCCTTCAAACTGGGGGAGAAGGAAGGAGTTCCGACTAGGGGATGCAGAGGGGAAGAGAGGAATGAGCACAACCCAGTAATTTTAAGAAAATCTTCCTATTCCGTTTTTAGCCCCTTGGCCTGGGTCTGAGTTCCTATTGGTAGGACTGAGTGTTAGAAACTAACTAGAATGTTTGTGAGAAACCCTATAAAACTTTGGGTACAGACAAGACAGCTTCAGGGTCTAGATCAGGAAAGAGTAAACTACAACGTTTGGGCCAAATCCACCCATCCACCTGTTTCTATAAATCAAGTTTTACTGAAACACAGCCACACCCATTAATTTGCATATTGGTCAGGCTGCCTTTTTTTTTTTTTTTTTTGCTGCTTTTGCTATAACTTCAGATCCGGGTAGTTGGGATCAAGGCGGCATGACCTATAAAGCCGAAAATATGTACTATTTGGCCCTTTGCGGGGAAAGTTTGCCCACCTGCGGTATAGACAGGAAGTGTTCCCCAAGTCTCTGGGAGGAAAGCACCTGACTCTGAGGCCTCCAAGGGGCAGCTTCTTTCTTTCTCCAGACAGACCATCTTATCCCTTTGCCAGCACTCACAGGCCAGGGATGCGTGTGAGCAGCAGCAGAGCCTGAGCCGGAGAGGCCGACCAGGGCAGGTTCCGGGTGGGAACCACCGCGGCAGGTTGCAGCATTGCCCTTGGAAGTATCTGGAAGCACTGCGGGTGTTAGTGTTGTGATTGCAAAGATAGGGACCCTTGAACCTGCTGACACTGGGGATTCGTTTGCAAACCCACTGCCTGGTTCTAAATAAATAATAAATGTATGGCTTAAATGAGAAACAGATTGTCATATGGCATGGAAACGGGGAATTATCGGACCTCCTCTGGAAGGCAGTGCCAGAAAGGAGCCTGCAGCCAGGACTGAAATTCTCTCTCCTGCTTAGAGATCAAGACACCTTTTTGCCACAGCTTTGGCAACTAGCATCAAAGATGAAGATTAGGATTATAGCTAACAATAAATAAATATTATGTACTTATCAACCGCTAAGCATTATTCTAGATTCTTTATACGTAGCAATTCATTTTTATTCTCTTGACAAGAAATTCCACTTGAATCTCATTTTATAGCTGAGAAAACTAAAGCACAGAGAGGTTATGTAACTTGCCCAAGGAGAACCAGCTACTACTAGGTGGCAGAGCCAGAATTTGAAAACGGGATGACCTTTGTCGTTGAAAGAAAGAGAATGGATTGCTAAGATGTTGGCTCATTTGTTGAATCCAGTGGGTTTTGTTTTTTTCCTCTTTGCTTCCATCTAAGAATTCCTTTATTTAGTGAATCTCAAGGAATGTGCGCTTTGTTCTTTCCGTTTTTATCTGTAATTGGTCTAGAGGTGGGCATGTGACTACCGTTTGGGTCAATAAGATGTAAGAAGCCTGCCGGGTGCTTCTGAAAAAGATCTCCTCTCATGAAAACCCCGCTCCCAGGCAAAGGCGAGCGAAAGACGGATGGAACTCGGCCGCTGCATGATGCTGTGCAGTCACCATTCTCTCCCGGAAGAGCTTACCTCTGGATTTCCTGTTAGTGAGACTAATAAACCCCTATTGTTCAGACCATTTTCAGCCAGATATTCTGTCACTTAGGCAGTCTCCATTCTATTCTGCTGCTCTCTTTCCTTCATAGCTCTGTCATGATCAGAAAGTCTCTGATTTATTGACTTGTTTCCTTATCCCCCGCTTTTGCTTCTAGAACATAAACTCCAGAGAACAGGGCTCTTCCATCTGCTACTCACTGCTCTGTCCCCCAGGATTCGAGACCATGTCTGGCCAAAGTACTGGGGAATCTAAATGTAAACCCAAGAGGCTCACAGTTCCGTGGGGAAACAGAAAAACAAGACAGTTATAATGCAATATAATAAATGTCACCTTAGAGGTAAAAATCACAGAAGACTGCTAAGGGACTGAGCCTTGTAAAACTGTTAGGACCAGGCTGGTCTCAGATTTTCATAGATGAAAGCAGAAGCCTTATTATTTTAAAGCTTGCTTTTGAAGGAGATTGCAAAGCATTCCTTTAAACCAGGCAATCCAGTTATGCAAAATGTAAGTAAGGGTCATCCTTTTGGGAGGTACCCCAAATGCCTGAAGTTTCAGAAGTTGTGGCCTTTGGGTAAATGGCACTTGGGTTTAAGAGAGCCCTATCTCCACAAACTTGGTTGCTTCCTGGTGGTCTTGGTGGCTCCTAGGGAGTCAAGTGAGCTCTTCCCAAGAGCAGTTTTCTGCAGAAAGGAGGCACAGGCCTGGTCATCCCCACCTGCTCATAGGAACAGAGTTGGATTTGGCTTTCTCCATCCAGCCTGGACTGGCCTGTTAGTGTCCTTCAGGATAGAATCTCTAGAAATTATAACATGAATGTCTGAGGAGATCGAACAATTGAAAACATCCTGAAAATGGACGGATACTGTGTTGTAACATGATGGTCCTATAAAACCAAATGAACAAATACGTGCGATAACAGACTCTCGGCACTGATGTGATTGTCAGGGCATGGGGGGGTGGGCAGGGGGAAGGCAGGAATCTCCCTGCGGGAAGCAGCAATGTCCTGTGTCAGTAATCCTGGGGAGAGGGAAATCTTGGGAGGAGAAACAGACTGGAGAGGCGGGCCTCAGACCTGGCAGACGAGGACACTCCTCTCTCTAGGGAAGGGGTAGACAAGCTTCTTCTGTAAATATCCAGATAACAGATATTTTAGGCTTTGCTGGCCATACCTATGGTTGCTGTCACAATTACTCAACTCTGCCATTATAGCACGCAAACAGCCATAGACAATACATAAATGATCGGCCAGGGCTGTGTTCTAATAAAACCTCACAAGACAGGCAGCAAGCTGGGTTTGGCTCATGGGCCATAGTTTGTCCACCTCTGTTTTAGAGCATCGTGGCGATAGGGCCTGGGAACCAGGGAAGGTAGACATGCCATGGGCAGGTAAGCCTAACTCCAAATAGATGCTTGTCCAAGAGCTATGCCAAAGGGCTACCTTCTGGGGGCGCCTGGGTGGCTCAGTCGGTCAAGCGTTTGCCTTCGGTTTGGGTCATGATCTCGGGGTCCTGGGATCTGGCCCTGTGTCAGGCTCCCTGCTCAGCGATAAATCTGCTTCTCCCTCTCCCTCTGCCTCTCCCCCGCCCCCCCAGCTGGTGCTTTCTCTCTCTCTTTCAAATAAATAAAATCCTAAAAAAAAAAAAAAAAAGGCTACCTTCCAGAACCCTCTAAGGATGTGAGCTCTGAAGATACCTGTTTCTAATAGCAGCTGTGAGATAGTGCCTGTTACCTCTCTTGCTAACTCCTAAACTTCTCTTCAGGTAGAGGTCACAGCCTTGGCCTAGTGTGTTAAAGGAAGTAAGAGAAGGACCTGCCCCACACTTGGGACCCAGGAGCAAAGGGGACAGCTATTCTCTGACCCTCAGATGTGGTGGTGGCACCAGTGGGCCCCAGCAGAGGATGGGGTCCCCAGAGAAGGCAATTGTTGAGGAACAGGAGAAGCATGTTCCTGAGAGAAGGAAGCAGCGGGCCCCGTAGGAAAGAGAGCTCATCGCTGCAGACACTGCTCTGTAGGCACATGGGGGCGTGAGCCGCCAGAACTAGGGGTGCTTAAGGAAAAGGGGGTCTTCTTTTCTAAACATGGGAAGCAAAGACTGGATGTTCTGGTTGCTCATCTTTGAGTCCCCGTAGCACACATGGGAAGCACAGAGTCGGTGGTCACCCAGTTGTTCCTCCACTGACCGACTGCACCCACCCTGTCCTGCATGAGCCGTTAGACTCAACTCAGCACAGTGACCGTGGCAGTTAGAACCAAGAACCGAAGTTAACTGGGCCAGAGAGAGGAATTGCTTTAATTGAAACCACAAGGGGTCATACAGATTTGCTCAGCTTCCGCCCCACCAGGGAGAAAAGCCCTTCGTTGTCACACATGGTAGAGGAATAACTTTGACAGATCACCTCAAACCGCTCAACGGAGTAGCCAGCCTCCCTCACAGCAGCCTCTATTGCCTCCCGGCCCAGGCAGAGGCTGGAGAACCTCTGCTCGCCGATCATGTAGTAGCTGCTCTTCAGGGCGTCCACCACCACCAGGAAGCCCCCCGGCTTTAGCAGGCTGCCGAGGTTCCTGAGGGCTGCGCAGTAGGCAGGGAGGTCTGGGCAGGCGGCGTCCAGGCACAGCGTGCTGAGCAGACAGTCGGCCAGGGGCAGGGACACGGCGCCCAGAGGCCGGCTCTGAGTCACGTCGCACTTCAGGACCTCTCTGACCACGCGCCGCAACTTCTCCTCCTTCTCCAGCCCCTTGGCTCTGAAATACACAAACTGATAAATACCACCTGCCACGCTGTACTCATGAAAACCCCAGATCTCTTTGGTCGGGGCTGAAAATGGCAGGGTCATCCCAAGTGTTATATCCTTGGGGACATCCCTGTTGGAAAAATGGACAAAGGAGACACAGAGGACCCTTTCGGCATATGAATGTGACCACGTTACCCCGTGCTGGGCTAAATCTCTTTATGAAGTGGGTAATAACATGAAAATGATAATGAAAGTACCTACCAGACTGGAATTATTCTTCCTCCACTGCTTAGAATAGTGCCTGGCTCGTTTATTATTATTATTATTATTATTATTATTACCATTATTACTACTACTACTTATTTGTTTATTAATTATTACACTTGTCTCCTCTGCCAAACTACAACATGGCAGCCACTTGACCGATACATATCAGGCAATAATGGCTTTAAAATGTGGAAACAGGGACACCTGGGTGGCTCAATCATTAAGCATCTGCCTTCGGCTCAGGTCATGATCCCAGGGTCCTGGGATGGAGCCCCGCATTGGGCTCCCTGCTCAGCGGGGAGCCTGCTTCTCCCTCTCCCATTCCCCCTGTTTGTGTTCCTTTCTCTCTCTCTCTCTCTCTCTCTCTCTCTCTCTCTCTGTGTCAAATAAATAAATAAAATCTTTTAAAATGTGGAAACAGTATTTCTGTGTAGCTACTGATCAGGCTGGAGGAGTGAGTGGGGTCATCCATAGACATTTACAGAAATGGTGGATAACACAACACAACCATGGCCAGGGCCCCTCTAGGAAAGGAGAAAACCAACACTTGCCATTCTTGAACCCCGAAACATATTCCAGATAGAGAGTGTGCTTTCTCAAGGGGATCATTTTCTCGGCAGTCTTGCTCAGAATACTCTCCTTTTCTGCCAAATCAGTGGGGTTTCCTGAGAGGAGACCAGTTTGTAAAAGAGGCGGAGAAGGCAAGGGCAGGAGATGGAATAGAGTGCCTTGGATCTTTCTGGAATTTGTTAGCGGAGGCATGAAGGAACAAGCTGACAGATGAGCAAAATTAAATGAGCATATAGAGTGCACAGGAGAAACTGAAGAAAGAGACAAGGAGAAAGCAGTAGCAGAAAGTCAGAGAGCTAAGAGAAAAACGAGAACAAATGTGCAAAGTGCCCAGAAGGCCACAGAGCCCAAATAATAGGAGTGATGACTGGATATCCAGAGCTTTGAGGAAGTCAGTCAACAGAGAGAACACCAGGGGTGCCAATCCAGGCCTACATTCAGGCAACACACAGTCCATTGGCTCCAGAAGAAGACAGCCTCTCAGGCAGCAAGGCTTGATGAAGAGAATGGACCAACAGAGGATGGCCCAACATCAGAGCAGATGAGAAAGGGACTTACCCCGGACCACTTCTGGTCACGAGGAAAAGTCAATGGTTTAAATAAAACTTGGAAATGTACCTCCACATAGAATGATTTGAGATAACAGCAATTAGTTGTGAACATCCTATTTCAATATTTAGTTAAAATCTTAAACCCAGGAGCACCTGGGCGGCTCAGTCAGTTAAGCGTCTGCCTTGGGCTCAGGTCATGATCCCGGGGTCCTGGGATCGAGCCCCACATCGGGCTCCTTGCTCAGCAGGGAGCCTGCTTCTCCCTCTCCCTCTGCCTGCCACTCCCCCTGCTTGTGCTTGCTCTCTCTAATAAATAAATAAAATCTTAAAAAAAAAAAATCTTAAGCCCAGTGCAAAATCAGCTATTTATAAACATCCTTTACATTATAATTTTCCACTTAAGAGGCTTAGCAATAAGCATATGAAAAAAATTCTCAACATCTTTGGCCATCAGAGAAATGCAAATCAAACAATGAGATACCACTTCACATCCACTAGGACGACTATAGTAAAAAAGACAGACAATCACAAGTGTTAGCAAGGATGTGGAGAAATGGGGACCTCCTCACACTATTGGGGAGAATACAAAATGGTCTAGCTACTTCAGAAAACAGTCTGGTGGAAGTTCCTCAGAAGGTTCATTATAACAAATGTAGTGATCTGAAGGGGTATGTGCACCCCAATGTTTATAGCAGCAATGTCCACAATAGCCAAACTATGGAAAGAGCCAAGATGTCTATCAACAGATGAATGGATAAAGAAGATGTGGTATATATACAATGGAATATTATGCAGCCATCAAAAATGAAATCTTACCATTTGCAACGACATGGATGGAACTAGAGGGTATTACGCTAAGCGAAATAAGTCAATCAGAGAAAGACAAGTATCATATGATCTCACTGATGTGAGGAATTTGAGAAACAAGACACAGGATCATAGGGGAAGGGAGGAAAAAATGAAACAAGATGAAACCAGAGAGGGAGACAAACGATAAGAGACTTAATCTCAGGAAAACAGAGCGTTGCTGGAGTGGTGGGGGGTGGGAGGGATGGGGTGGCTGGGTGATAGACATTGGGGAGGGTATGTGCTATAGTGAGTGCTGTGAACTGTGTAAGACTGATGAATCACAGACCTGTACCTCTGAAACAAATAATATATTATATGTTAAAAAGAAAAAAAGAGAAGATAGTAGGAAGAGAAAAATGAAGGGGGGAAAATCAGAGGGGGAGACGAACCATGAGAGACTATGGACTCTGAGAAATAAACTGAGGGTTTTAGTGGGGAGGGGAGTGGGGGGATCAGTTAGCCCAGTGATCGGTATTAAGGAGGGCACATGTTAAAAAAAAGGAAGGCACGTATTGCATGGAGCACTGGGTGTTATATCATGGAATACTGCATCAAAAACTAATGGTGTAGGGCGCCTGGGTGGCTCAGATGGTTAAGCGTCTGCCTTTGGCTCAGGTCATGATCCCAGGGTCCTGGGATCGAGTCCCGCATCGGGCTCCTTGCTCAGCAGGGAGTCTGCTTCTCCCTCTCCCTCTGCCTCTCCCCCTGCTTGTTCTCTCTCTGTCTCTCTTGCAAATGAATAAATAAAATCTTTAAAAAAAACCTAATGGTGTAATGTATGGTGACTAACATAACATAATAAAATGAAATTTTTTAAAAAAGGTTCATCATAGAGTTACTGCATGACCCAGGAATTCCAAGAGAAATGAACACATATGCCCACACAAAAAATTGCACGTGGCTAATTATAGCAACATTATTCATCATAGCCAAAAGATGGCAGCCACCCAAATGTCCATCAACCTATGAATAAATAAATAAAGTGTGGTATACCCATGCAATGGAATCATAGTCAGTCGTTTAAAGGAATGAGGTGCTGATTCATGCTACAACATGGAAGAACCTTGAAAACAGGATGCTAAGTGAAAGAAACCAGAAACAAAAGGCCACATATTGTATGATTCCATTTACATGAAATGGCCAGAAAAGGCAAAGCTACAAAGACCAGGGGCAGACCAATGGTTGCCAACAGGGAGAGGATCTGGGAAATGGGACTGCTTGCCAGTGGGTACAGGGTTTGTTTGGGAAGTTATGAAAATGTTCCCGAACTGGGGTGAAGATTGCACAACTACATGGATATCTTAAGAACTATCCAATGGCACACTTTAAATGGGTGAATCACATGTGATGTTAATTTTATCTTGGGAAAGCTGTTTATACTAAAGAGAGAAAGAGAAGTAGCTAGGCAAGGTATTGGCTTCAGGAAATTCCTACCAGCCAAGAAAGCAGGAGAGACAGGGAATGATAATTACCTTTGGTTGGGTCTACCTACTCTCCTATCAAGGGTAAAATGGTAGTACGGTGACAAGTTTGTCCTGATTGGTCTGGACTTTCCCAGTTTTCCTACTGAAAATCCCATGTCCTGGGAACCCCTCTCAATCCTGGGCAAACAGGGAATGTTAGTCATTCTAAAAGCAGAGAAATCAGTTACAAAGTTTCCACTCAGCCTCCCAGAACGTGGATAATTTGACCGAACATTTTAAGAATAAAAAATAACAATACAACATTATGGAAGTCTGTGAAACACAGATTTGAACAGGTAAATTAATCTACAATTGAAAAATTCAAATAACCTATCAGCACATATGGATAGCCGAAGGTAGAGAAAAAGCCCAAGGAGTGAAAACTAGGGTGTGTTTTTGGACGTGTTTCAAGACGATCCTCTACATTGGGAACACCGCGGGGTTGTATATTTAAGTGATGACATCAGAAGTACGTTGGATCTCTGTGCCCTATTGTGTGTTAGGCTATTTGAAAGACACGCATTACCCTAGAACTAGTCCTTGCCAGTCAGTTGATGATGGAAATTGTTCCCAAGCAGTGAGAAACACTGCAAAGTCTAGAAAGCTCATGGAGAATGTGCCGATTTGAGAGGGAAATTGGCTGGAAACACCCACTGCCGTGGAGACCTGCTTATCCCTGGGTACACAGCAAACACTGGGGGACTCGGTGGCCCAGGTAGCTGTGCCAAGATGCCATCTCAGGGCTTCTGAGCGCCTGTGCTGTTCACAGGCCCAGGGAAATGGACTGGCCTTCAGCTCAAGGGGTAGGGAATCAACACACCCCAGAAAAGTGTTAGGCGGTTCCACAGGAAGCTAACAGCAGTGTGAGTGTTTCTCTAGGTCTGATGATCTGCTCTTTCCAGCACATGTAAAAAAGGGCAGCTATGTCCTCTATAAATATGCAATCTGTGAAGCCTGAGGGCACTGCAGAGGGAGGGGATACAGAGTAGGGCTCCTGAGAAGAGTGCTTGGTGAGAGTATATCCCCACACCCCAAGAAATTACTCTGAGCTTCAGAGGAGGGTCCTCCTACCCTGTCGCTGCAAGGCAGCTGGTGGGCCAGAAGGCCCTGGATGAGATCTTTCAATGACACTCACCCCGCAAAGCCCCATCCCCAGAGGTTCCAGCAGGCCCTCCTGAGGGAGAACCAGCAAAATGTGTGAAGGATATAAAAATCTACATAAGCTTGGATACCAAAGTAAGAACTGTACGAGCCAGGAATAATCATTAGTAAGCCTTTGGTACAGGCCACGATGAATCAGGTGAAAAACCGACATTTCAGGTGGGAGAGGCTGGGAAACAAAAGGCATGCAGTTATTTATTTTACAATTTTCTTTGAACCTCTGTGATGTGGCAGGAAGAGTACTGGGCAATGGAGACCCAAGAGAGAACAAACAAGAAGCAGATCCTATCGTCATGGGGATTACAGTTTGGAGCAGTCTGGGGCAGAGGGGAGAAAGAATTAATCCAACGATCATCCACAAAAGTGACAAATTAATACTGTGATAACCGCTAGGAAGGAGAGGAACATGGCGCCAACAAAGGAATGTTGGAAGCTAGAATTGCTCTGAAAGTATCAAGGAAAGCTCCTCCACAATGGAGTCAGGTAAGCAGGGACAAAATAAACGAGAGTTCACTAGGCCATGGAGAGTAGGGAGGGGAGGGGGATATCCCAGTAAATGGAAACAGCACATGCAAAGGCCATGTGGTGGGTGGAAAGAGGAGGGAAGGCTGATGAGGCTGGATCTCAGGAAACAAAGCAGAGCATGGTTGAAAAGGGAGGAGATAGGGGTCAGCAGGTGCCAGACGAGACAGATCTTTGGGGACCATGTTAAGAATTTTGCTTTTTACCCTTTTTATCCTATTCATGGGAAGATATGAAGGGGTGGTGCTAAGGAACGGAGTGGTGCAATCGGATCTACATTTTGAGGTGATCACTTTGCGACAAGAGTGGAGGTAGAAGGCGAGTTAGGAGGGAGAGGACGGTGGCTTGAACCAGGAAAATAGACTGGATAGAAAATACTGGAAGACATATACTGGTTTGAGAGAAACTCAGAGGTAAAATGGACAGAGCTTGGTGCATGCTCACAGAACATGACTGAGAGGGAGAAGGCAAGTTTGGCTTCCAGGCTCCTGGCTTGTTCAAGTAATTAGATGATGGCAACACCCAGGGAGATGAGAACAAATGGAGCAAATTTGGGAAGATCATAGTTCTATTTGGGGCACATTCAGACACATGGGTAGAAATGCTTACAATTTGAAGGAAATGGCCAGGTGAAATGTCCTCAGCCTGCCCTGTGCATTTTCCCAGAGAGAGAATGCAGGGAGAACATCTAAGAGAAAGGCATGCTTTTAAAAGGGAGAAACTTTTCCTAGGTATCACATGTCACCATGACCATCAAGATCTCGAAGTTGAGAAGGGATATCAATCTTTTACAAGACATGAAAATATAGAGATGCTTCAGCGTAGAGGAAGTTCAATAGCTTTGTGGGACATATGTGGCCCAAGTGTGTCTATTTTGGGCAACAGGCAAACGTTTTTTTAAATAGACATGAGAATCTTCGTGCGGAGAGCATTTACTTCACCTCTACAGGTGCTCAAGCTTCCTTCTGTCAGGCATGCGGAGGTAGGTGGAAGAGCTGCTCTCTGTAGAGGCATGGCGGGGCGGAGGAGGGGGGCTCCAGCTTCCCCAGAATCCTCCTGGTGGCCCTGAGGACTGAGGAGAACTTGCAGAGCATACCTGTAACTCATTCCCACTCACCAGCACCTTCTGGTATATCTGCTGGGAAGCTCTGTTCTAGACACCAGTATTTCTCAAACTGTAAAATGCATACCATCCCCTGCAGATCTCATTAAAATGCAGAGTCCCTTGTTCTGTAGGTGGGGAGCGGGGCCTGAGATCCTGCATTCTTTAACAGGCTCCCAGGTGAGAAGGAAGCTGCTTAGTCTGAGGACCACAAGGCAGGCCATGGGCTGCAATTTTCCAGGAACCCAGAGATTCATCAGTGCAGTTTCTAGGACTTCTTAAGGTAAACGCTCATTTTCCTTGTCTCGTGCTGGAGTCATAATTTATATTTTAGCATGTGACTCTCTGACTTGATAAATAAATAATGTGAAGCCAGAATTGGGTACCAATGTCTTACAACTTCTTGGATAGTTTTAAAAATGAGTGGTATCTAAATGTATGCATCCACAGCAAAGGCTGAGGAAGAGGAGACAGCTCAAACTGTCTTTGGCAGCACAAGAAAGAGCTTCCGATAAAGAAAAAATAATCTCAAAGGAAATAGGCTGTGGGCTGATAGAGGTACTTGAAGATGTAAGAAAGACATAAGTTGAATGGGATCACTATCATTCTCAAAATAGTCGAAGCCACAGGATCTAGCACAAGGATAAGAGTGAGAATGCAGAATTTTACTGCCAAAAAATACAGTTCCTTACTCGAACAGCGATTGGGAAGGGACAGTTTCTCAGGAGCCAATTGTTACAAGCTGATCACTCTGGCATGAGATAAGCAGCAATGCTTTTAGTATCTTGCTAGATTTTAAGGGTTCACTTCTGAATGAGATGAAAAGGCTTGTGATACCCAGGGAAATTGAGAAGAAAGTTCTAAAAGCCTTTTTGACATATGATTTGGGCCTCAGAAAGGTATATTGTCTGACTGACTGAAAAACTCTTTTATAAACTTTCCCTGAAATTCTATAAATCCTGGGGAATTCCTTATTTATTCAATAACTTTGAATATTGCCCAAATCCTCATGACTACCGGGTTTGTATTTTTATTCCCTAGTTAATACCAGTTTCATCTGTGGAATCACCTGGTCGATAGAAAAACAAAAGGTTTGAAATTACATTTATTTTGAAGAACATTATCTTCAGTTTGAAGACTATAGCTAGCATAAAATTCTAAGTAAGGGGTTTATAGGTTAAAATGGCATATGAAAGTAGCCTCTCAACTTCTTATCAAATGCCAGTGGGGGGGGCAGAAATAAATACTTAGGCAATAGTAAACAATTTTATGGTATTGTTCACCTGTAAAGGCAACAAAAACATGTTTCCAATATAGACGGGCTTAGAAAATGTCACTTGTGTGTTCTTCTTGAAAACATTATTTTGAAGGCCTATTCAATGGACCAAAAGATGAATCAGAATTAAAAACTAAACAACTAGAAAAATCATATAAAATGATCATAAAATTAAAATGTTCACATAATTGCAAATATGATTACAAACTGAAAGCAAATGTCCAAACTGATCTTGAAAGAAAATATGAAAATGATGCATTAAATTACAATATTTGGATTTAAAATCTCCAATTTTTTAAAAATATTTTTATTTATTTATTTGATACAGAGAGAGAGCGCACATGCAAGTGAGCGCATGAACAGGGGAGGGGCAGAGGGAGAGAGAGAAGCAGGCTCCCCACTGAGCAGAGAGCCCGACATTGGGCTCGATCCCAGGGCCCTGGGATCATGACCTGAGCCAAAGGCAGATGCTTAGCCGGCTGAGCCACTCAGGCATCCCTAAAATCTCCAATTTTAACAAGAAACACTGGGGAGAGAGATGACAGAAGGACTTTGGGTATCAAAAATTAATAAGTTCCTCATATTATGAGGAAGAAAATAATTACTGATTCTTACCTGACATTGGTAAGATGAGAGAATTTGTCTCCAGCACACCTACATTTTAAGAAATACTAAAAGAAGTTCTTCTAATGGGAGAAGGGAGCAAGATGGCGGAGGAGGAGGAGACCTGGATTTCGTCTGGTCTCAGGAATTCAGCTGGATAGGGATCAAACCATTCTGAACACCTACGAACTCAACAGGAGATAGAAAGAGAGAGTAGCAACAACTCTCTGAACAGAGAAGCGACCACTTTCTGGAAGGTAGGACGTGCGGAGAAGTGAATCCGGGGCGATATTCGGGAGGATAGACGGCGGGGGAGGGGGCCTCCGTCGGCCGCTTCTGGCAAGTGCTAGAGCCGCGGAGCACAAAATCGGACCTTTTAGAAGTCAGCTCCGCGGAGGGACGTTGCCCCAGTGGCTAAGCGGGGGTGGAATCCTCCCGGGACAGTGTGGTCTCAGGACCCTCGGGGTCACAGGAAGACCGGGGGTGCCTGAGTGCGCCAGAGCTCCCAGGGATCGGAGCGGGGAAGCCGGCTGCAGAGACGGAGCCAAGACCGGGCTCTCAGCTCGGGGTTGCCATAAACTGTGATCCGCGGCCCAGTCGGGCCACTGCTCCGCCAGCAGGGACCCAACAAGCGGCAGAGCCGGGGAGACTCCCCTCCCTCCCCCGGGAGGAGCGGCGCGGGAGCGCACCGCAGGGATCTGCTGGGTTTGGAGACTCCACACGGGGTCGGGTGCCAGAGATAGAAACGCTCGGTCACAGGCCGGGTGAGCACGGAGTGCGGCTGGAGACCGGGGACACAGGAGTGATTGACTGCTTTTCTCTGGGGGCGCACTGAGGAGCGGGGCCCCGAGTTCTCAGCTCCTCCGGGCGGAGATTGGGAGGCCACCATTTTCACCCTGGTCCTCCAAAGCTGTACCGAGAGCTTGCAGGGAACAAAAGCTCCTGAGAGCAAACCTGAGCAGCTTGCTTAGCCCGGACTCACAGGGCAGGGCAATTCCGCCTCCGGCAAAGACATTTGGGAACCACGGCCACAGGCCCCTCCCCCAGAAGATCGGCAGGAACAGCCAGCAAGCCAAGACCAAGTTTACCGATCAAGTAGAACGGGAGAACTCCAGCACTAGGGGAATACTGCACATAGAATTCATGGCTTTTTTACCATGATTCATTAGTCTTTCAAAGTTAATTTTTTTAACTGGTTTTTTTTTTTGAATATTTCTTTTTCCCTTTTTCAACCAACATCTTATCAATCCCCTTTTTAAAAAAACATTTTTATTTTTCATTTTTAGAGTCATATTCTATCCCTTCAGAGTAGTTACCCTTATTTTTGGCATATA